>NW_028242511.1:600000-876000 GCF_964263255.1 Lissotriton vulgaris | reverse complement strand
ATGACGTAATGGGGGGTGTTATCTCTTTTGTCGAAAATCAGCCGTTTTTGCTCGAACATTAAATGCCTCCAAATGGTATTTAATTAACTTCCCGAGCCCCTGGAAGCATGAAAATCACTTTAAACATGCTAATTTTAGCTCTAACACTGATGATCCACCTACAAATGTGAACTTACGTTCAAAAATAAAACATTTGAAAACGGACCATTTTCCACATTTCTGAAGCATGACGTAATGGGGGGGTGTTATCTCTTTTGTCGAAAATCAGCCGTTTTTGCTCGAACATTAAATGCCTCCAAATGGTATTTAATTAACTTCCCGGGGTGAAGAAACCCTTTTTGAGAACTCAGAGTGAGTAAATTGGCCATTTTCATGCACTTTTAACCATTCCATAAATCTTGTGTTTTGGGCCCCTGGAAGCATGAAAATCACTTTAAACATGCTAATTTTAGCTCTAACACTGATGATCCACCTACAAATGTGAACTGACGTTCAAAAATAAAACATTTGAAAACGGACCATTTTCCACATTTCTGAAGCATGACGTAATGGGGGGGTGTTATCTCTTTTGTCGAAAATCAGCCGTTTTTGCTCGAACATTAAATGCCTCCAAATGGTATTTATTTCACTTCCCGAGCCCCTGGAAGCATGAAAATCACTTTAAACATGCTAATTTTAGCTCTAACACTGATGATCCACCTACAATTGTGAACTGACGTTCAAAAATAAAACATTTGAAAACGGACCATTTTCCACATTTCTGAAGCATGACGTAATGGGGGCGTGTTATCTCTTTTGTCGAAAATCAGCCGTTTTTGCTCTAACATTAAATGCCTCCAAATGGTATTTAATTAACTTCCCGGGGTGAAGAAACCCTTTTTGAGAACTCAGAGTGAGTAAATTGGCCATTTTCATGCACTTTTAACCATTCCATAAATCTTGTGTTTTGGGCCCCTGGAAGCATGAAAATCACTTTAAACATGCTAATTTTAGCTCTAACACTGATGATCCACCTACAAATGTGAACTGACGTTCAAAAATAAAACATTTGAAAACGGACCATTTTCCACATTTCTGAAGCATGACGTAATGGGGGGGTGTTATCTCTTTTGTCGAAAATCAGCCGTTTTTGCTCGAACATTAAATGCCTCCAAATGGTATTTAATTAACTTCCCGAGCCCCTGGAAGCATGAAAATCACTTTAAACATGCTAATTTTAGCTCTAACACTGATGATCCACCTACAAATGTGAACTGACGTTCAAAAATAAAACATTTGAAAACGGACCATTTTCCACATTTCTGAAGCATGACGTAATGGGGGGGTGTTATCTCTTTTGTCGAAAATCAGCCGTTTTTGCTCGAACATTGAAATCCTCCAAATGGTATTTAATTAACTTCCCGGGGTGAAGAAACCCTTTTTGAGAACTCAGAGTGAGTAAATTGGCCATTTTCATGCACTTTTAACCATTCCATAAATCTTGTGTTTTGGGCCCCTGGAAGCATAAAAATCACTTTAAACATGCAAATTTTAGCTCTAACACTGATGATCCACCTACAAATGTGAACTGACGTTCAAAAATAAAACATTTGAAAACGGACCATTTTCCACATTTCTGAAGCATGACGTAATGGGGGGTGTTATCTCTTTTGTCGAAAATCAGCCGTTTTTGCTCGAACATTAAATGCCTCCAAATGGTATTTAATTAACTTCCCGAGCCCCTGGAAGCATGAAAATCACTTTAAACATGCTAATTTTAGCTCTAACACTGATGATCCACCTACAAATGTGAACTTACGTTCAAAAATAAAACATTTGAAAACGGACCATTTTCCACATTTCTGAAGCATGACGTAATGGGGGGGTGTTATCTCTTTTGTCGAAAATCAGCCGTTTTTGCTCGAACATTAAATGCCTCCAAATGGTATTTAATTAACTTCCCGGGGTGAAGAAACCCTTTTTGAGAACTCAGAGTGAGTAAATTGGCCATTTTCATGCACTTTTAACCATTCCATAAATCTTGTGTTTTGGGCCCCTGGAAGCATGAAAATCACTTTAAACATGCTAATTTTAGCTCTAACACTGATGATCCACCTACAAATGTGAACTGACGTTCAAAAATAAAACATTTGAAAACGGACCATTTTCCACATTTCTGAAGCATGACGTAATGGGGGGGTGTTATCTCTTTTGTCGAAAATCAGCCGTTTTTGCTCGAACATTAAATGCCTCCAAATGGTATTTATTTCACTTCCCGAGCCCCTGGAAGCATGAAAATCACTTTAAACATGCTAATTTTAGCTCTAACACTGATGATCCACCTACAATTGTGAACTGACGTTCAAAAATAAAACATTTGAAAACGGACCATTTTCCACATTTCTGAAGCATGACGTAATGGGGGCGTGTTATCTCTTTTGTCGAAAATCAGCCGTTTTTGCTCTAACATTAAATGCCTCCAAATGGTATTTAATTAACTTCCCGGGGTGAAGAAACCCTTTTTGAGAACTCAGAGTGAGTAAATTGGCCATTTTCATGCACTTTTAACCATTCCATAAATCTTGTGTTTTGGGCCCCTGGAAGCATGAAAATCACTTTAAACATGCTAATTTTAGCTCTAACACTGATGATCCACCTACAAATGTGAACTGACGTTCAAAAATAAAACATTTGAAAACGGACCATTTTCCACATTTCTGAAGCATGACGTAATGGGGGGGTGTTATCTCTTTTGTCGAAAATCAGCCGTTTTTGCTCGAACATTAAATGCCTCCAAATGGTATTTAATTAACTTCCCGAGCCCCTGGAAGCATGAAAATCACTTTAAACATGCTAATTTTAGCTCTAACACTGATGATCCACCTACAAATGTGAACTGACGTTCAAAAATAAAACATTTGAAAACGGACCATTTTCCACATTTCTGAAGCATGACGTAATGGGGGGGTGTTAGCTCTTTTGTCGAAAATCAGCCGTTTTTGCTCGAACATTAAATGCCTCCAAATGGTATTTAATTAACTTCCCGGGGTGAAGAAACCCTTTTTGAGAACTCAGAGTGAGTAAATTGGCCATTTTCATGCACTTTTAACCATTCCATAAATCTTGGAAAGGGGCGACCAACTTGGTCCCCCCGAACGTATGGTTGAGTGCCTCGATCCCCCCGGGAAGCCATTTTTGGGCGGGAGGCGCGTCTCGGCTGGTATGCCCGAAGCGGCGTAGCCGGGGCGCGCCTGTTCCCACCCTAGAGTGGGCTGGCCTAGACACTGACGCAGCCAGCCACGCCCTCGGGGCAGGCAGGGGCGGGTATACGCCCGCCCTGAAGACGGATAAAAAGGGACGCAAGACCAGAAGACATCCTCTTGTTCTTGTGCCCTGAAGCTGCACCTCCTCGCTGCACGTGAGCTCGGGACAGAACGAAGAGCCAATTTTGAGCGTTTTAATCTTTCTTTTTGTCTTCTAGATACTTCGTCTGAAAGATGCCCAAGAAAGGCGCGAAGAGAATGTCGACTGACCAGTTGGTTCGGGTCCTCATGAAGGAAATGTCCGAGATAAAGAAACAGTTGGCGGGGCGAGACGGCGAGGAGGGATCGGGGCGTCCACCGGCCGGAGGGAGGCCTAAGAGGCCGAGAAGGGGGCCGGTCGGGGGAGACGTCCCGGTTCCCTGTTCCCCGCTCGAGCCGCCAGCCCCGGTACCGGCCCCGGTACCGCAGGAAGGGAACCAGATTCCGGTCGTAGTCACCCCGACATCCGCTGAGGGTATGCCTCCCGAGTTGGCGGCACAGCTAGCAGCGTGGTTGGGGGACAGTACAGAGGGCGCCACGGCTGCCGAAGCGCAAGCACTCATGAAACAATTGCGCGAGAAACGTGATGCAGCCAAGGTGCCCGCGCCGGATGCGGTGATAGACAAGCCACGAGGGGCGGAAGTAGCGTCCGGTGCAGGTAAGTGGCCATTGCCGATCGCAAGGGATGAGTCAACACCCTCTCGTAGAGAAAAATTGGGGCAACATGTTCCTTTGGCAATAAAGGATAAGATTTGGGCGGGGGAATACGTAAACATTTTCTCCCTGCTCGTTGATCACTATGAGGTCGAAACTGTTAAGGGTCAAAAGGATCTGATGCATCCGAGTGTTTGGCGCGCCAAAATGGCCGCCTTTAAAGTGAATGAGAATATTGGTAACTGGGGTAATGCTTGGGGAATTTTTACGTCAATTTTGGAGGAACGTAGGCCTGAATTGCTCCCTGAATTTCCAGTATATCAGTCACGAATTATGGGGTACTCGACATCACACCAAGGTAACCAATGGTTCTGTTATGACAACCTTTTCAGGAAAGCGATGGAGCATAACAAAAGTTTAACTTGGGACTGTTACGATTCTTTGACATGGAATAAAATGAAAGAGTCGGGGATGTTGAAAGTGCCGTTGGTGGGGAGTGCTGTTGGCGAGTCCTCCCGCCAAAATGGGACGCCCTTTCGGTCGGGTACGGGTACAGACGATTACCCGAGACCCGCCGGCAATACAGGGAAGAGGGGTTTCTGTTTCAATTTCAACAGAAGTAAATGTACTAGGCCCCCGGGATCTTGTAAATTCAAACACGAATGTAGTGGTTGTGGGGCACCCCATCCTGAGTCCTCGTGCAGAGCCAAAACGGGTGAAAATGGGGGTAGAGGAGGCGCCAAACAGGTCTAATATAGTCCGAGGGGCGCCTTTACCAACCCCGATTGATACCCTGGCGATGATTCCCTGGCTCAGCGAATACCCAGATCGTACTTCTGCTGGGGTGCTACGAAACGGTTTTTCATATGGTTTCCGCATCCCGGTGGGGAACTTTCAGGGTGTCGGGACGTGCAAAAACCAACTTTCCGTCTTGCAGCATACGACTGTAGTACAGGATAAGATCCGGAAAGAGGTTACCCGAGGTCGGGTTGCCGGCCCGTTTAGTGTTCCCCCGGTACCGAATTTTGTTTGTTCTCCTTTAGGGGTGGTCCCCAAGAAGGACCCAGGTGAGTTTCGATTGATTCACAATTTATCAGCTCCCCATGGCCTTTCTGTAAACGATGCAATTGATCCAGAGGTATGTTCGGTGCGGTACGCATCATTCGATGAGGCCGTAGCCATTTTGAATCGCCTGGGGCCCGGGACGCTGATGGCGAAATCAGATATCGAGTCAGCGTTCCGTTTGCTCCCGGTATACCCAGAAGACCAACGTCTTTTGGGATTCATGTTTCAAGGTTCGTATTACATGGATAGGTGTATGCCGATGGGGTGCTCTATATCTTGTGCATATTTCGAGAAATTCAGTAGTTTTCTACAATGGGTTTACACGAAGAAAACGGGTTTTCGAAATGTGATGCATTACCTCGATGACTTTCTGTTCCTTGGGGCCGCTGGGGATGATGAATGTGCCCGGGCCTTGACTGACTTTTGTGTTTTAATGAATCAATTTGGCGTGCCATTGGCACCAGGTAAAACTGTGGGTCCCACGACTTGCCTCGAGTTTCTCGGGATCGAGTTGGACTCTAGTGAGGGTTGTTTTCGTTTACCAGCTCCCAAAGTGTCGAAATTCAGGACAGCCCTGCAAATGTGTATTACTGCATCTAAAGTTACGCTGCATCAATTGCAGCAATTGGTGGGGAAGTTGAATTTTGCCTTAAGGGTGATCCCGATGGCCCGCCCCTTCTCCCGTTCGATTGCACAGGCGATGGTCGGCCTAAAAGAGGGTCATCATCGCACGAGATTATCGGCCGAGGTCCGCCAAGACATGCGTATTTGGTTAGCATTTTTGGCGGATTTCAATGGTCGAGTCGTCTGGAACAAACCGGCCTTGTCTTCTGAAGAGCTGGGTCTATGGACGGATTCAGCGGGAAGCATGGGTTTCGGCGCCATCTTCGGCACAAAATGGTCGGCACAACGGTGGCCAACATGGTGGCATGAAGAGGGGTTGACGAGTAATATTGCTTTCCTTGAACTGTTTCCCATTTTGGTGGCCCTCAGAACCTGGCCCGATGGATTCAAAAATCACTCCGTTGTAGAATGCATCAATAGTCAGGCAGCACGTTGTAAAATGATCTTAAGGCTGCTTAAAGAAATTGTCTTACTGTGTATGCAACTGAACGTGGTATTCAGAGCAAAACATGTCCCAGGGGTGATGAATCAGGCTGCTGATGCGCTGTCTCGTTTTCAAATGCAGGCTTTCTCGGGTTTCCTTCCCTCAGCGGACCCAGAGCCAGCACCCTTTCCCGAAGCTCTCTGGTCTCTCGGTGCCCCGAACTTCGTTACCTCGTGGGAGAGAGTCTAGCACCAAGGACGAGGAAGGCATACGAAGGGGCGTTTCGGGCTTATTTAGCCTTTTTGGGGACTGAGAGAGGGGGGCTTTGGGGGCATGAGGATTGGGTAGTACATTTTCTGATGTCCTTGCGTAGGGCTGGGAAGTCGGTGGCTACAGCCCAGAGGCATCGTGCTGCCATTTCCTTTGTTGCCAGGGCTCATAATATCCAGGACCCGACAGCGTCTTTCGTGGTACAGAAAGCGCTGCGTGGGTGGCAACGCCTTGAGGGTCGCAAAGTAGATGAGAGGCGCCCGATAGGTCTGGATAGGTTGTCCCAGTTGCTGGCCACACTCCCCGCCACATGCTCGTCTCAGTTCGAGGCCTGTTTGTTCCGAGCTGCTTTTACGCTTGCATTTCACGGGGCAATGAGGATAAGTGAGCTGGTAGCAAGGAGCAAGCGGGATGCGGTGGGGGGTTTGTGCCGGGAACACGTTCAGATCAGGGGTGAGACGATGATTGTATCCTTTGTCAAGTCAAAAACCGATCAAGGTGGGGTGGGAGACTGCATAGTCATTCGCAGGATTCCAGGGTCCTCCATGTGTCCGGTGAAGTGTTTAGAAGATTACCTAGCACGAAGGGTGGCATCATGGGGGGGGACATTGTTGAGACACGCGGACGCCACCCCACTGACGAAGTTTCCGTTTCAGCGGGTGCTCGCGATGTCAATTACTGCAGCGGGCTTGGACCCGGGTGAGTTTGGGACCCATTCCTTTCGGATAGGGGCTGCCACCGAAGCTACAGCCAGGGGTCTTAATGTGGAACAAGTAAAACGAGTGGGGCGTTGGTCCTCCAATTGTTATAAGAGGTATGTGCGGTTGCACATGTTGTGAAGCTATAATGATGTACTCACGCTTCTTGTCTTTTGTTTGGTTTTCAGTTACGCAAGCCTTCGAGGCGGGGCGGACTATGCAGTCGACCCAACACCAGGCCAGCGGTCAGACATCACCGGCTGTGAGAAAGGAGGTGTGGGTCGTGGGCCACTCATACGTGAGGCGTGCCGCAGACGTATTCGAAGCAGGTGACATGATTCACGTAGCTGGGGAATACGGGTACAGGATGTCCTTCTACGGAAGGGGCGGTCTCTGTATTGACCAGTTTCAGGCATTCTTTGAGGGTTTGTTAGGGCGGACGAGGTCACCGCCGTCTATAGTCATAGTACATTTAGGGGGCAATGATTTGGTCACCACCGGTAGACGACTTCTCCTGGAGGCAATGCTTTCCACTGTAAGTTGGTTGGCGAGGAGAGTTCCGGGGTGCATAATTGCGTGGTCTCATATGATCCCACGAAAAGTGTGGCGGGGGGCTGTTTCGATTCCTGCTTTGAACCATTCTGTTAGAAAACTTAATAACAAAGTGAGTAGGTTGTTTCGTTCCAGGACATTGCATTCTATCTCGCACGGTTGTATTAATGATAACAGTATGTATCTAGGGGATGGTGTGCATTTGTCTCGGGTTGGAAATGAGTTACTCATAGGAGACTTCTTAGCATGGTTGAAAACGTTGAAACATGACCTTTAGCTAGGAGTTTTGTGGGGGGCCCGGATAGCCGGTCAACTATCCGGGCCTGTGGCGGTAAGGTCATGATCGGTGAGCACTAATTAGTAGATCCCTATGAGTGGGCGTCACCCAACACGGATGGGAGCGCTCGGGAGAGGTGGCCATTGGCCCCTCAATGGGGAGGCGGTCCCTTCTAAGGATGGGTCGCCGGAAGTAAAGGAAAGGCGGTCAAGGCCCCTTCCTTTGTAGGAGGGGTTACAGCCCCCTCCTGGGGAATTTCCCGGGGCCAGTGACATCTGCGACGGCAGATGCGGTAAGTTGTGTGGGGTTGGGATAAGGTCTACGGTACCTTCTAGATACCTCACACGAGTATTCAAACGACCTTTAACTGGCGTCGAGTCTTTAGGTGCCCCCGTCAAGTCAAGGGAAATTGGTAATAGTTGCACTTGAGGTACGCCTCCGTGCTGTCGCCCAGCCCAAGTGGGAGGGGTAAGTCTGGTTAGGGATCTTGACACCGGTTATGACCTTGCCGTTGGCCCTTAAACGTTAGGTTGTACAATTTCAATATGACAAGAAATGTTTTGTAGGATGCTAGTTCGGCTAGGAGAACCTCTGTATTAGAGAATCTGTTAAGGTTAGCCAAACATCGCAATATGGTAATGAAATTGTACATAACATGAAACGTTTAATGTTTTAATTTTGTTTTAATAAATACGGCCGGGATGGTCACTCCATCCCACTTCCAAAAACTCAAGAACTGTTTCCGGTTTCCCTCCTTTGGGGATTGTGTTGAGAGGGGGTGGCGGGTATCTCGGCCATATGGAAAGGGGCGACCAACTTGGTCCCCCCGAACGTATGGTTGAGTGCCTCGATCCCCCCGGGAAGCCATTTTTGGGCGGGAGGCGCGTCTCGGCTGGTATGCCCGAAGCGGCGTAGCCGGGGCACGCCTGTTCCCGCCCTAGAGTGGGCTGGCCTAGACACTGACGCAGCCAGCCACGCCCTCGGGGCAGGCAGGGGCGGGTATACGCCCGCCCTGAAGACGGATAAAAAGGGACGCAAGACCAGAAGACATCCTCTTGTTCTTGTGCCCTGAAGCTGCACCTCCTCGCTGCACGTGAGCTCGGGACAGAACGAAGAGCCAATTTTGACCCACCCACCAGCCCCTGAAGACAGCCAGTTGTTTTTAATAAAGTTGATTAATTTTGCTTGTGTTCTCGTTTCCAGGTTGGAGTATCATGTTGATATTGAATTAATAAAGAATGGTCTGTTTGAGCATGTTTTACCATTAAAAAGATTCAGATTTAGTGTTGAATGTTATACATGCCCTGTCGGTCATAGTGGCCAATGTATTCTGGGTTTTAGTTAGCACTGTCGTATTTATTTGGTAGGCGGTAAGGTCATGATCGGTGAGCACTAATTAGTAGATCCCTATGAGTGGGCGTCACCCAACACGGATGGGAGCGCTCGGGAGAGGTGGCCATTGGCCCCTCAATGGGGAGGCGGTCCCTTCTAAGGATGGGTCGCCGGAAGTAAAGGAAAGGCGGTCAAGGCCCCTTCCTTTGTAGGAGGGGTTACAGCCCCCTCCTGGGGAATTTCCCGGGGCCAGTGACATCTGCGACGGCAGATGCGGTAAGTTGTGTGGGGTTGGGATAAGGTCTACGGTACCTTCTAGATACCTCACACGAGTATTCGAACGACCTTTAACTGGCGTCGAGTCTTTAGGTGCCCCCGTCAAGTCAAGGGAAATTGGTAATAGTTGCACTTGAGGTACGCCTCCGTGCTGTCGCCCAGCCCAAGTGGGAGGGGTAAGTCTGGTTAGGGATCTTGACACCGGTTATGACCTTGCCGTTGGCCCTTAAACGTTAGGTTGTACAATTTCAATATGACAAGAAATGTTTTGTAGGATGCTAGTTCGGCTAGGAGAACCTCTGTATTAGAGAATCTGTTAAGGTTAGCCAAACATCGCAATATGGTAATGAAATTGTACATAACATGAAACGTTTAATGTTTTAATTTTGTTTTAATAAATACGGCCGGGATGGTCACTCCATCCCACTTCCAAAAACTCAAGAACTGTTTCCGGTTTCCCTCCTTTGGGGATTGTGTTGAGAGGGGGTGGCGGGTATCTCGGCCATATGTGTTTTGGGCCCCTGGAAGCATGAAAATCACTTTAAACATGCTAATTTTAGCTCTAACACTGATGAGCCACCTACAAATGTGAACTGACGTTCAAAAATAAAACATTTGAAAACGGACCATTTCCACATTTCTGAAGCATGACGTAATGGGGGGGTGTTATCTCTTTTGTCAAAAATCAGCCGTTTTTGCTCGAACATTAAATGCCTCCAAATGGTATTTATTTCACTTCCCGAGCCCATGGAAGCATGAAAATCACTTTAAACATGCTAATTTTAGCTCTAACACTGATGATCCACCTACAAATGTGAACTGACGTTCAAAAATAAAACATTTGAAAACGGACCATTTTCCACATTTCTAAAGCATGACGTAATGGGGGGTGTTAGCTCTTTCGTCGAAAATCAGCCGTTTTTGCTCGAACATTAAAATCCTCCAAATGGTATTTAATTAACTTCCCGGGGTGAAGAAACCCTTTTTGAGAACTCAGAGTGAGTAAATTGGCCATTTTCATGCACTTTTAACCATTCCATAAATCTTGTGTTTTGGGCCCCTGGAAGCATGAAAATCACTTTAAACATGCTAATTTTAGCTATAACACTGATGATCCACCTACAAATGTGAACTGACGTTCAAAAATAAAACATTTGAAAACGGACCATTTTCCACATTTCTGAAGCATGACGTAATGGGGGGGTGTTATCTCTTTTGTGGAAAATCAGCCGTTTTTGCTCGAACATTAAATGCCTCCAAATGGTATTTAATTAACTTCCCGAGCCCCTGGAAGCATGAAAATCACTTTAAACATGCTAATTTTAGCTCTAACACTGATGATCCACCTACAAATGTGAACTGACGTTCAAAAATAAAACATTTGAAAACGGACCATTTTCCACATTTCTGAAGCATGACGTAATGGGGGGGTGTTATCTCTTTTGTCGAAAATCAGCCGTTTTTGCTCTTACATTAAATGCCTCCAAATGGTATTTAATTAACTTCCCGGGGTGAAGAAACCCTTTTTGAGAACTCAGAGTGAGTAAATTGGCCATTTTCATGCACTTTTAACCATTCCATAAATCTTGTGTTTTGGGCCCCTGGAAGCATGAAAATCACTTTAAACATGCTAATTTTAGCTCTAACACTGATGATCCACCTACAAATGTGAACTGACGTTCAAAAATAAAACATTTGAAAACGGACCATTTTCCACATTTCTGAAGCATGACGTAATGGGGGGGTGTTATCTCTTTAGTCGAAAAACAACCGTTTTTGCTCGAACATTAAATGCCTCCAAATGGTATTTAATTAACTTCCCGGGGTGAAGAAACCCTTTTTGAGAACTCAGAGTGAGTAAATTGGCCATTTTCATGCACTTTTAACCATTCCATAAATCTTGTGTTTTGGGCCCCTGGAAGCATGAAAATCACTTTAAACATGCTAATTTTAGCTCTAACACTGATGATCCACCTACAAATGTGAACTGACGTTCAAAAATAAAACATTTGAAAACGGACCATTTTCCACATTTCTGAAGCATGACGTAATGGGGGGTGTTATCTCTTTTGTCGAAAATCAGCCGTTTTTGCTCTAACATTAAATGCCTCCAAATGGTATTTAATCAACTTCCCGGGGTGAAGAAACCCTTTTTGAGAACTCAGAGTGAGTAAATTGGCCATTTTCATGCACTTTTAACCATTCCATAAATCTTGTGTTTTGGGCCCCTGGAAGCATGAAAATCACTTTAAACATGCTAATTTTAGCTCTAACACTGATGATCCACCTACAAATGTGAACTGACGTTCAAAAATAAAACATTTGAAAACGGACCATTTTCCACATTTCTGAAGCATGACGTAATGGGGGGGTGTTATCTCTTTTGTCGAAAATCAGCCGTTTTTGCTCGAACATTAAATGCCTCCAAATGGTATTTATTTCACTTCCCGAGCCCCTGGAAGCATGAAAATCACTTTAAACATGCTAATTTTAGCTCTAACACTGATGATCCACCTACAAATGTGAACTGACGTTCAAAAATAAAACATTTGAAAACGGACCATTTTCCACATTTCTAAAGCATGACGTAATGGGGGGGTGTTAGCTCTTTCGTCGAAAATCAGCCGTTTTTGCTCGAACATTAAAATCCTCCAAATGGTATTTAATTAACTTCCCGGGGTGAAGAAACCCTTTTTGAGAACTCAGAGTGAGTAAATTGGCCATTTTCATGCACTTTTAACCATTCCATAAATCTTGTGTTTTGGGCCCCTGGAAGCATGAAAATCACTTTAAACATGCTAATTTTAGCTATAACACTGATGATCCACCTACAAATGTGAACTGACGTTCAAAAATAAAACATTTGAAAACGGACCATTTTCCACATTTCTGAAGCATGACGTAATGGGGGGTGTTATCTCTTTTGTCGAAAATCAGCCGTTTTTGCTCGAACATTAAATGCCTCCAAATGGTATTTAATTAACTTCCCGGGGTGAAGAAACCCTTTTTGAGAACTCAGAGTGAGTAAATTGGCCATTTTCATGCACTTTTAACCATTCCATAAATCTTGTGTTTTGGGCCCCTGGAAGCATGAAAATCACTTTAAACATGCTAATTTTAGCTCTAACACTGATGATCCACCTACAAATGTGAACTGACGTTCAAAAATAAAACATTTGAAAACGGACCATTTTCCACATTTCTGAAGCATGACGTAATGGGGGGGTGTTATCTCTTTTGTCGAAAATCAGCCGTTTTTGCTCGAACATTAAATGCCTCCAAATGGTATTTAATTAACTTCCCGGGGTGAAGAAACCCTTTTTGAGAACTCAGAGTGAGTAAATTGGCCATTTTCATGCACTTTTAACCATTCCATAAATCTTGTGTTTTGGGCCCCTGGAAGCATGAAAATCACTTTAAACATGCTAATTTTAGCTCTAACACTGATGATCCACCTACAAAAGTGAACTGACGTTCAAAAATAAAACATTTGAAAACGGACCATTTTCCACATTTCTGAAGCATGACGTAATGGGGGGGTGTTAGCTCTTTTGTCGAAAATCAGCCGTTTTTGCTCGAACATTAAATGCCTCCAAATGGTATTTAATTAACTTCCCGGGGTGAAGAAACCCTTTTTGAGAACTCAGAGTGAGTAAATTGGCCATTTTCATGCACTTTTAACCATTCCATAAATCTTGTGTTTTGGGCCCCTGGAAGCATGAAAATCACTTTAAACATGCTAATTTTAGCTATAACACTGATGATCCACCTACAAATGTGAACTGACGTTCAAAAATAAAACATTTGAAAACGGACCATTTTCCACATTTCTGAAGCATGACGTAATGGGGGGGTGTTATCTCTTTTGTGGAAAATCAGCCGTTTTTGCTCGAACATTAAATGCCTCCAAATGGTATTTAATTAACTTCCCGAGCCCCTGGAAGCATGAAAATCACTTTAAACATGCTAATTTTAGCTCTAACACTGATGATCCACCTACAAATGTGAACTGACGTTCAAAAATAAAACATTTGAAAACGGACCATTTTCCACATTTCTGAAGCATGACGTAATGGGGGGGTGTTATCTCTTTTGTCGAAAATCAGCCGTTTTTGCTCGAACATTAAATGCCTCCAAATGGTATTTAATTAACTTCCCGGGGTGAAGAAACCCTTTTTGAGAACTCAGAGTGAGTAAATTGGCCATTTTCATGCACTTTTAACCATTCCATAAATCTTGTGTTTTGGGCCCCTGGAAGCATGAAAATCACTTTAAACATGCTAATTTTAGCTCTAACACTGATGATCCACCTACAAAAGTGAACTGACGTTCAAAAATAAAACATTTGAAAACGGACCATTTTCCACATTTCTGAAGCATGACGTATTGGGGGGGTGTTAGCTCTTTTGTCGAAAATCAGCCGTTTTTGCTCGAACATTAAATGCCTCCAAATGGTATTTAATTAACTTCCCGGGGCGAAGAAACCCTTTTTGAGAACTCAGAGTGAGTAAATTGGCCATTTTCATGCACTTTTAACCATTCCATAAATCTTGTGTTTTGGGCCCCTGGAAGCATGAAAATCACTTTAAACATGCTAATTTTAGCTATAACACTGATGATCCACCTACAAATGTGAACTGACGTTCAAAAATAAAACATTTGAAAACGGACCATTTTCCACATTTCTGAAGCATGACGTAATGGGGGGGTGTTATCTCTTTTGTGGAAAATCAGCCGTTTTTGCTCGAACATTAAATGCCTCCAAATGGTATTTAATTAACTTCCCGAGCCCCTGGAAGCATGAAAATCACTTTAAACATGCTAATTTTAGCTCTAACACTGATGATCCACCTACAAATGTGAACTGACGTTCAAAAATAAAACATTTGAAAACGGACCATTTTCCACATTTCTGAAGCATGACGTAATGGGGGGGTGTTATCTCTTTTGTCGAAAATCAGCCGTTTTTGCTCGAACATTAAATGCCTCCAAATGGTATTTAATTAACTTCCCGGGGTGAAGAAACCCTTTTTGAGAACTCAGAGTGAGTAAATTGGCCATTTTCATGCACTTTTAACCATTCCATAAATCTTGTGTTTTGGGCCCCTGGAAGCATGAAAATCACTTTAAACATGCTAATTTTAGCTCTAACACTGATGATCCACCTACAAATGTGAACTGACGTTCAAAAATAAAACATTTGAAAACGGACCATTTTCCACATTTCTGAAGCATGACGTAATGGGGGGGTGTTATCTCTTTAGTCGAAAATCAACCGTTTTTGCTCGAACATTAAATGCCTCCAAATGGTATTTAATTAACTTCCCGGGGTGAAGAAACCCTTTTTGAGAACTCAGAGTGAGTAAATTGGCCATTTTCATGCACTTTTAACCATTCCATAAATCTTGTGTTTTGGGCCCCTGGAAGCATGAAAATCACTTTAAACATGCTAATTTTAGCTCTAACACTGATGATCCACCTACAAATGTGAACTGACGTTCAAAAATAAAACATTTGAAAACGGACCATTTTCCACATTTCTGAAGCATGACGTAATGGGGGGTGTTATCTCTTTTGTCGAAAATCAGCCGTTTTTGCTCTAACATTAAATGCCTACAAATGGTATTTAATTAACTTCCCGGGGTGAAGAAACCCTTTTTGAGAACTCAGAGTGAGTAAATTGGCCATTTTCATGCACTTTTAACCATTCCATAAATCTTGTGTTTTGGGCCCCTGGAAGCATGAAAATCACTTTAAACATGCTAATTTTAGCTCTAACACTGATGATCCACCTACAAATGTGAACTGACGTTCAAAAATAAAACATTTGAAAACGGACCATTTTCCACATTTCTGAAGCATGACGTAATGGGGGGGTGTTATCTCTTTTGTCGAAAATCAGCCGTTTTTGCTCGAACATTAAATGCCTCCAAATGGTATTTATTTCACTTCCCGAGCCCCTGGAAGCATGAAAATCACTTTAAACATGCTAATTTTAGCTCTAACACTGATGATCCACCTACAAATGTGAACTGACGTTCAAAAATAAAACATTTGAAAACGGACCATTTTCCACATTTCTAAAGCATGACGTAATGGGGGGGTGTTAGCTCTTTCGTCGAAAATCAGCCGTTTTTGCTCGAACATTAAAATCCTCCAAATGGTATTTAATTAACTTCCCGGGGTGAAGAAACCCTTTTTGAGAACTCAGAGTGAGTAAATTGGCCATTTTCATGCACTTTTAACCATTCCATAAATCTTGTGTTTTGGGCCCCTGGAAGCATGAAAATCACTTTAAACATGCTAATTTTAGCTATAACACTGATGATCCACCTACAAATGTGAACTGACGTTCAAAAATAAAACATTTGAAAACGGACCATTTTCCACATTTCTGAAGCATGACGTAATGGGGGGGTGTTATCTCTTTTGTCGAAAATCAGCCGTTTTTGCTCGAACATTAAATGCCTCCAAATGGTATTTAATTAACTTCCCGGGGTGAAGAAACCCTTTTTGAGAACTCAGAGTGAGTAAATTGGCCATTTTCATGCACTTTTAACCATTCCATAAATCTTGTGTTTTGGGCCCCTGGAAGCATGAAAATCACTTTAAACATGCTAATTTTAGCTCTAACACTGATGATCCACCTACAAATGTGAACTGACGTTCAAAAATAAAACATTTGAAAACGGACCATTTTCCACATTTCTGAAGCATGACGTAATGGGGGGGTGTTATCTCTTTTGTCGAAAATCAGCCATTTTTGCTCGAACATTAAATGCCTCCAAATGGTATTTAATTAACTTCCCGGGGTGAAGAAACCCTTTTTGAGAACTCAGAGTGAGTAAATTGGCCATTTTCATGCACTTTTAACCATTCCATAAATCTTGTGTTTTGGGCCCCTGGAAGCATGAAAATCACTTTAAACATGCTAATTTTAGCTCTAACACTGATGATCCACCTACAAATGTGAACTGACGTTCAAAAATAAAACATTTGAAAACGGACCATTTTCCACATTTCTGAAGCATGACGTAATGGGGGGGTGTTATCTCTTTTGTCGAAAATCAGCCGTTTTTGCTCGAACATTAAATGCCTCCAAATGGTATTTATTTCACTTCCCGAGCCCCTGGAAGCATGAAAATCACTTTAAACATGCTAATTTTAGCTCTAACACTGATGATCCACCTACAAATGTGAACTGACGTTCAAAAATAAAACATTTGAAAACGGACCATTTTCCACATTTCTAAAGCATGACGTAATGGGGGGGTGTTAGCTCTTTCGTCGAAAATCAGCCGTTTTTGCTCGAACATTAAAATCCTCCAAATGGTATTTAATTAACTTCCCGGGGTGAAGAAACCCTTTTTGAGAACTCAGAGTGAGTAAATTGGCCATTTTCATGCACTTTTAACCATTCCATAAATCTTGTGTTTTGGGCCCCTGGAAGCATGAAAATCACTTTAAACATGCTAATTTTAGCTATAACACTGATGATCCACCTACAAATGTGAACTGACGTTCAAAAATAAAACATTTGAAAACGGACCATTTTCCACATTTCTGAAGCATGACGTAATGGGGGGGTGTTATCTCTTTTGTGGAAAATCAGCCGTTTTTGCTCGAACATTAAATGCCTCCAAATGGTATTTAATTAACTTCCCGAGCCCCTGGAAGCATGAAAATCACTTTAAACATGCTAATTTTAGCTCTAACACTGATGATCCACCTACAAATGTGAACTGACGTTCAAAAATAAAACATTTGAAAACGGACCATTTTCCACATTTCTGAAGCATGACGTAATGGGGGGGTGTTATCTCTTTTGTCGAAAATCAGCCGTTTTTGCTCGAACATTAAATGCCTCCAAATGGTATTTAATTAACTTCCCGGGGTGAAGAAACCCTTTTTGAGAACTCAGAGTGAGTAAATTGGCCATTTTCATGCACTTTTAACCATTCCATAAATCTTGTGTTTTGGGCCCCTGGAAGCATGAAAATCACTTTAAACATGCTAATTTTAGCTCTAACACTGATGATCCACCTACAAATGTGAACTGACGTTCAAAAATAAAACATTTGAAAACGGACCATTTTCCACATTTCTGAAGCATGACGTAATGGGGGGGTGTTATCTCTTTTGTCGAAAATCAGCCGTTTTTGCTCGAACATTAAATGCCTCCAAATGGTATTTAATTAACTTCCCGGGGTGAAGAAACCCTTTTTGAGAACTCAGAGGGAGTAAATTGGCCATTTTCATGCACTTTTAACCATTCCATAAATCTTGTGTTTTGGGCCCCTGGAAGCATGAAAATCACTTTAAACATGCTAATTTTAGCTCTAACACTGATGATCCACCTACAAATGTGAACTGACGTTCAAAAATAAAACATTTGAAAACGGACCATTTTCCACATTTCTGAAGCATGACGTAATGGGGGGGTGTTATCTCTTTTGTCGAAAATCAGCCGTTTTTGCTCTAACATTAAATGCCTCCAAATGGTATTTAATTAACTTCCCGGGGTGAAGAAACCCTTTTTGAGAACTCAGAGTGAGTAAATTGGCCATTTTCATGCACTTTTAACCATTCCATAAATCTTGTGTTTTGGGCCCCTGGAAGCATGAAAATCACTTTAAACATGCTAATTTTAGCTATAACACTGATGATCCACCTACAAATGTGAACTGACGTTCAAAAATAAAACATTTGAAAACGGACCATTTTCCACATTTCTGAAGCATGACGTAATGGGGGGGTGTTATCTCTTTTGTGGAAAATCAGCCGTTTTTGCTCGAACATTAAATGCCTCCAAATGGTATTTAATTAACTTCCCGAGCCCCTGGAAGCATGAAAATCACTTTAAACATGCTAATTTTAGCTCTAACACTGATGATCCACCTACAAATGTGAACTGACGTTCAAAAATAAAACATTTGAAAACGGACCATTTTCCACATTTCTGAAGCATGACGTAATGGGGGGGTGTTATCTCTTTTGTCGAAAATCAGCCGTTTTTGCTCTTACATTAAATGCCTCCAAATGGTATTTAATTAACTTCCCGGGGTGAAGAAACCCTTTTTGAGAACTCAGAGTGAGTAAATTGGCCATTTTCATGCACTTTTAACCATTCCATAAATCTTGTGTTTTGGGCCCCTGGAAGCATGAAAATCACTTTAAACATGCTAATTTTAGCTCTAACACTGATGATCCACCTACAAATGTGAACTGACGTTCAAAAATAAAACATTTGAAAACGGACCATTTTCCACATTTCTGAAGCATGACGTAATGGGGGGGTGTTATCTCTTTAGTCGAAAAACAACCGTTTTTGCTCGAACATTAAATGCCTCCAAATGGTATTTAATTAACTTCCCGGGGTGAAGAAACCCTTTTTGAGAACTCAGAGTGAGTAAATTGGCCATTTTCATGCACTTTTAACCATTCCATAAATCTTGTGTTTTGGGCCCCTGGAAGCATGAAAATCACTTTAAACATGCTAATTTTAGCTCTAACACTGATGATCCACCTACAAATGTGAACTGACGTTCAAAAATAAAACATTTGAAAACGGACCATTTTCCACATTTCTGAAGCATGACGTAATGGGGGGTGTTATCTCTTTTGTCGAAAATCAGCCGTTTTTGCTCTAACATTAAATGCCTCCAAATGGTATTTAATCAACTTCCCGGGGTGAAGAAACCCTTTTTGAGAACTCAGAGTGAGTAAATTGGCCATTTTCATGCACTTTTAACCATTCCATAAATCTTGTGTTTTGGGCCCCTGGAAGCATGAAAATCACTTTAAACATGCTAATTTTAGCTCTAACACTGATGATCCACCTACAAATGTGAACTGACGTTCAAAAATAAAACATTTGAAAACGGACCATTTTCCACATTTCTGAAGCATGACGTAATGGGGGGGTGTTATCTCTTTTGTCGAAAATCAGCCGTTTTTGCTCGAACATTAAATGCCTCCAAATGGTATTTATTTCACTTCCCGAGCCCCTGGAAGCATGAAAATCACTTTAAACATGCTAATTTTAGCTCTAACACTGATGATCCACCTACAAATGTGAACTGACGTTCAAAAATAAAACATTTGAAAACGGACCATTTTCCACATTTCTAAAGCATGACGTAATGGGGGGGTGTTAGCTCTTTCGTCGAAAATCAGCCGTTTTTGCTCGAACATTAAAATCCTCCAAATGGTATTTAATTAACTTCCCGGGGTGAAGAAACCCTTTTTGAGAACTCAGAGTGAGTAAATTGGCCATTTTCATGCACTTTTAACCATTCCATAAATCTTGTGTTTTGGGCCCCTGGAAGCATGAAAATCACTTTAAACATGCTAATTTTAGCTATAACACTGATGATCCACCTACAAATGTGAACTGACGTTCAAAAATAAAACATTTGAAAACGGACCATTTTCCACATTTCTGAAGCATGACGTAATGGGGGGTGTTATCTCTTTTGTCGAAAATCAGCCGTTTTTGCTCGAACATTAAATGCCTCCAAATGGTATTTAATTAACTTCCCGGGGTGAAGAAACCCTTTTTGAGAACTCAGAGTGAGTAAATTGGCCATTTTCATGCACTTTTAACCATTCCATAAATCTTGTGTTTTGGGCCCCTGGAAGCATGAAAATCACTTTAAACATGCTAATTTTAGCTCTAACACTGATGATCCACCTACAAATGTGAACTGACGTTCAAAAATAAAACATTTGAAAACGGACCATTTTCCACATTTCTGAAGCATGACGTAATGGGGGGGTGTTATCTCTTTTGTCGAAAATCAGCCGTTTTTGCTCGAACATTAAATGCCTCCAAATGGTATTTAATTAACTTCCCGGGGTGAAGAAACCCTTTTTGAGAACTCAGAGTGAGTAAATTGGCCATTTTCATGCACTTTTAACCATTCCATAAATCTTGTGTTTTGGGCCCCTGGAAGCATGAAAATCACTTTAAACATGCTAATTTTAGCTCTAACACTGATGATCCACCTACAAAAGTGAACTGACGTTCAAAAATAAAACATTTGAAAACGGACCATTTTCCACATTTCTGAAGCATGACGTAATGGGGGGGTGTTAGCTCTTTTGTCGAAAATCAGCCGTTTTTGCTCGAACATTAAATGCCTCCAAATGGTATTTAATTAACTTCCCGGGGTGAAGAAACCCTTTTTGAGAACTCAGAGTGAGTAAATTGGCCATTTTCATGCACTTTTAACCATTCCATAAATCTTGTGTTTTGGGCCCCTGGAAGCATGAAAATCACTTTAAACATGCTAATTTTAGCTATAACACTGATGATCCACCTACAAATGTGAACTGACGTTCAAAAATAAAACATTTGAAAACGGACCATTTTCCACATTTCTGAAGCATGACGTAATGGGGGGGTGTTATCTCTTTTGTGGAAAATCAGCCGTTTTTGCTCGAACATTAAATGCCTCCAAATGGTATTTAATTAACTTCCCGAGCCCCTGGAAGCATGAAAATCACTTTAAACATGCTAATTTTAGCTCTAACACTGATGATCCACCTACAAATGTGAACTGACGTTCAAAAATAAAACATTTGAAAACGGACCATTTTCCACATTTCTGAAGCATGACGTAATGGGGGGGTGTTATCTCTTTTGTCGAAAATCAGCCGTTTTTGCTCGAACATTAAATGCCTCCAAATGGTATTTAATTAACTTCCCGGGGTGAAGAAACCCTTTTTGAGAACTCAGAGTGAGTAAATTGGCCATTTTCATGCACTTTTAACCATTCCATAAATCTTGTGTTTTGGGCCCCTGGAAGCATGAAAATCACTTTAAACATGCTAATTTTAGCTCTAACACTGATGATCCACCTACAAAAGTGAACTGACGTTCAAAAATAAAACATTTGAAAACGGACCATTTTCCACATTTCTGAAGCATGACGTATTGGGGGGGTGTTAGCTCTTTTGTCGAAAATCAGCCGTTTTTGCTCGAACATTAAATGCCTCCAAATGGTATTTAATTAACTTCCCGGGGCGAAGAAACCCTTTTTGAGAACTCAGAGTGAGTAAATTGGCCATTTTCATGCACTTTTAACCATTCCATAAATCTTGTGTTTTGGGCCCCTGGAAGCATGAAAATCACTTTAAACATGCTAATTTTAGCTATAACACTGATGATCCACCTACAAATGTGAACTGACGTTCAAAAATAAAACATTTGAAAACGGACCATTTTCCACATTTCTGAAGCATGACGTAATGGGGGGGTGTTATCTCTTTTGTGGAAAATCAGCCGTTTTTGCTCGAACATTAAATGCCTCCAAATGGTATTTAATTAACTTCCCGAGCCCCTGGAAGCATGAAAATCACTTTAAACATGCTAATTTTAGCTCTAACACTGATGATCCACCTACAAATGTGAACTGACGTTCAAAAATAAAACATTTGAAAACGGACCATTTTCCACATTTCTGAAGCATGACGTAATGGGGGGGTGTTATCTCTTTTGTCGAAAATCAGCCGTTTTTGCTCGAACATTAAATGCCTCCAAATGGTATTTAATTAACTTCCCGGGGTGAAGAAACCCTTTTTGAGAACTCAGAGTGAGTAAATTGGCCATTTTCATGCACTTTTAACCATTCCATAAATCTTGTGTTTTGGGCCCCTGGAAGCATGAAAATCACTTTAAACATGCTAATTTTAGCTCTAACACTGATGATCCACCTACAAATGTGAACTGACGTTCAAAAATAAAACATTTGAAAACGGACCATTTTCCACATTTCTGAAGCATGACGTAATGGGGGGGTGTTATCTCTTTAGTCGAAAATCAACCGTTTTTGCTCGAACATTAAATGCCTCCAAATGGTATTTAATTAACTTCCCGGGGTGAAGAAACCCTTTTTGAGAACTCAGAGTGAGTAAATTGGCCATTTTCATGCACTTTTAACCATTCCATAAATCTTGTGTTTTGGGCCCCTGGAAGCATGAAAATCACTTTAAACATGCTAATTTTAGCTCTAACACTGATGATCCACCTACAAATGTGAACTGACGTTCAAAAATAAAACATTTGAAAACGGACCATTTTCCACATTTCTGAAGCATGACGTAATGGGGGGTGTTATCTCTTTTGTCGAAAATCAGCCGTTTTTGCTCTAACATTAAATGCCTACAAATGGTATTTAATTAACTTCCCGGGGTGAAGAAACCCTTTTTGAGAACTCAGAGTGAGTAAATTGGCCATTTTCATGCACTTTTAACCATTCCATAAATCTTGTGTTTTGGGCCCCTGGAAGCATGAAAATCACTTTAAACATGCTAATTTTAGCTCTAACACTGATGATCCACCTACAAATGTGAACTGACGTTCAAAAATAAAACATTTGAAAACGGACCATTTTCCACATTTCTGAAGCATGACGTAATGGGGGGGTGTTATCTCTTTTGTCGAAAATCAGCCGTTTTTGCTCGAACATTAAATGCCTCCAAATGGTATTTATTTCACTTCCCGAGCCCCTGGAAGCATGAAAATCACTTTAAACATGCTAATTTTAGCTCTAACACTGATGATCCACCTACAAATGTGAACTGACGTTCAAAAATAAAACATTTGAAAACGGACCATTTTCCACATTTCTAAAGCATGACGTAATGGGGGGGTGTTAGCTCTTTCGTCGAAAATCAGCCGTTTTTGCTCGAACATTAAAATCCTCCAAATGGTATTTAATTAACTTCCCGGGGTGAAGAAACCCTTTTTGAGAACTCAGAGTGAGTAAATTGGCCATTTTCATGCACTTTTAACCATTCCATAAATCTTGTGTTTTGGGCCCCTGGAAGCATGAAAATCACTTTAAACATGCTAATTTTAGCTATAACACTGATGATCCACCTACAAATGTGAACTGACGTTCAAAAATAAAACATTTGAAAACGGACCATTTTCCACATTTCTGAAGCATGACGTAATGGGGGGGTGTTATCTCTTTTGTCGAAAATCAGCCGTTTTTGCTCGAACATTAAATGCCTCCAAATGGTATTTAATTAACTTCCCGGGGTGAAGAAACCCTTTTTGAGAACTCAGAGTGAGTAAATTGGCCATTTTCATGCACTTTTAACCATTCCATAAATCTTGTGTTTTGGGCCCCTGGAAGCATGAAAATCACTTTAAACATGCTAATTTTAGCTCTAACACTGATGATCCACCTACAAATGTGAACTGACGTTCAAAAATAAAACATTTGAAAACGGACCATTTTCCACATTTCTGAAGCATGACGTAATGGGGGGGTGTTATCTCTTTTGTCGAAAATCAGCCATTTTTGCTCGAACATTAAATGCCTCCAAATGGTATTTAATTAACTTCCCGGGGTGAAGAAACCCTTTTTGAGAACTCAGAGTGAGTAAATTGGCCATTTTCATGCACTTTTAACCATTCCATAAATCTTGTGTTTTGGGCCCCTGGAAGCATGAAAATCACTTTAAACATGCTAATTTTAGCTCTAACACTGATGATCCACCTACAAATGTGAACTGACGTTCAAAAATAAAACATTTGAAAACGGACCATTTTCCACATTTCTGAAGCATGACGTAATGGGGGGGTGTTATCTCTTTTGTCGAAAATCAGCCGTTTTTGCTCGAACATTAAATGCCTCCAAATGGTATTTATTTCACTTCCCGAGCCCCTGGAAGCATGAAAATCACTTTAAACATGCTAATTTTAGCTCTAACACTGATGATCCACCTACAAATGTGAACTGACGTTCAAAAATAAAACATTTGAAAACGGACCATTTTCCACATTTCTAAAGCATGACGTAATGGGGGGGTGTTAGCTCTTTCGTCGAAAATCAGCCGTTTTTGCTCGAACATTAAAATCCTCCAAATGGTATTTAATTAACTTCCCGGGGTGAAGAAACCCTTTTTGAGAACTCAGAGTGAGTAAATTGGCCATTTTCATGCACTTTTAACCATTCCATAAATCTTGTGTTTTGGGCCCCTGGAAGCATGAAAATCACTTTAAACATGCTAATTTTAGCTATAACACTGATGATCCACCTACAAATGTGAACTGACGTTCAAAAATAAAACATTTGAAAACGGACCATTTTCCACATTTCTGAAGCATGACGTAATGGGGGGGTGTTATCTCTTTTGTGGAAAATCAGCCGTTTTTGCTCGAACATTAAATGCCTCCAAATGGTATTTAATTAACTTCCCGAGCCCCTGGAAGCATGAAAATCACTTTAAACATGCTAATTTTAGCTCTAACACTGATGATCCACCTACAAATGTGAACTGACGTTCAAAAATAAAACATTTGAAAACGGACCATTTTCCACATTTCTGAAGCATGACGTAATGGGGGGGTGTTATCTCTTTTGTCGAAAATCAGCCGTTTTTGCTCGAACATTAAATGCCTCCAAATGGTATTTAATTAACTTCCCGGGGTGAAGAAACCCTTTTTGAGAACTCAGAGTGAGTAAATTGGCCATTTTCATGCACTTTTAACCATTCCATAAATCTTGTGTTTTGGGCCCCTGGAAGCATGAAAATCACTTTAAACATGCTAATTTTAGCTCTAACACTGATGATCCACCTACAAATGTGAACTGACGTTCAAAAATAAAACATTTGAAAACGGACCATTTTCCACATTTCTGAAGCATGACGTAATGGGGGGGTGTTATCTCTTTTGTCGAAAATCAGCCGTTTTTGCTCGAACATTAAATGCCTCCAAATGGTATTTAATTAACTTCCCGGGGTGAAGAAACCCTTTTTGAGAACTCAGAGGGAGTAAATTGGCCATTTTCATGCACTTTTAACCATTCCATAAATCTTGTGTTTTGGGCCCCTGGAAGCATGAAAATCACTTTAAACATGCTAATTTTAGCTCTAACACTGATGATCCACCTACAAATGTGAACTGACGTTCAAAAATAAAACATTTGAAAACGGACCATTTTCCACATTTCTGAAGCATGACGTAATGGGGGGGTGTTATCTCTTTTGTCGAAAATCAGCCGTTTTTGCTCTAACATTAAATGCCTCCAAATGGTATTTAATTAACTTCCCGGGGTGAAGAAACCCTTTTTGAGAACTCAGAGTGAGTAAATTGGCCATTTTCATGCACTTTTAACCATTCCATAAATCTTGTGTTTTGGGCCCCTGGAAGCATGAAAATCACTTTAAACATGCTAATTTTAGCTCTAACACTGATGATCCACCTACAAATGTGAACTGACGTTCAAAAATAAAACATTTGAAAACGGACCATTTTCCACATTTCTGAAGCATGACGTAATGGGGGGGTGTTATCTCTTTTGTCGAAAATCAGCCGTTTTTGCTCGAACATTAAATGCCTCCAAATGGTATTTAATTAACTTCCCGAGCCCCTGGAAGCATGAAAATCACTTTAAACATGCTAATTTTAGCTCTAACACTGATGATCCACCTACAAATGTGAACTGACGTTCAAAAATAAAACATTTGAAAACGGACCATTTCCCACATTTCTGAAGCATGACGTAATGGGGGGGTGTTATCTCTTTTGTCGAAAATCAGCCGTTTTTGCTCGAACATTAAATGCCTCCAAATGGTATTTAATTAACTTCCCGAGCCCCTGGAAGCATGAAAATCACTTTAAACATGCTAATTTTAGCTCTAACACTGATGATCCACCTACAAATGTGAACTGACGTTCAAAAATAAAACATTTGAAAACGGACCATTTTCCACATTTCTGAAGCATGACGTAATGGGGGGGTGTTATCTCTTTTGTGGAAAATCAGCCTTTTTTGCTCGACCATTAAATGCCTCCAAATGGTATTTAATTAACTTCCCGGGGTGAAGAAACCCTTTTTGAGAACTCAGAGTGAGTAAATTGGCCATTTTCATGCACTTTTAACCATTCCATAAATCTTGTGTTTTGGGCCCCTGGAAGCATGAAAATCACTTTAAACATGCTAATTTTAGCTCTAACACTGATGATCCACCTACAAATGTGAACTGACGATCAAAAATAAAACATTTGAAAACGGACCATTTTCCACATTTCTGAAGCATGACGTAATGGGGGGGTGTTATCTCTTTTGTCGAAAATCAGCCGTTTTTGCTCGAACATTAAATGCCTCCAAATGGTATTTATTTCACTTACCGAGCCCCTGGAAGCATGAAAATCACTTCAAACATGCTAATTTTAGCTCTAACACTGATGATCCACCTACAAATGTGAACTGACGTTCAAAAATAAAACATTTGAAAACGGACCATTTTCCACATTTCTGAAGCATGACGTAATGGGGGGGTGTTATCTCTTTTGTCGAAAATCAGCCGTTTTTGCTCGAACATTAAATGCCTCCAAATGGTATTTATTTCACTTCCCGAGCCCCTGGAAGCATGAAAATCAATTTAAACATGCTAATTTTAGCTCTAACACTGATGATCCACCTATAATTGTGAACTGACGTTCAAAAATAAAACATTTGAAAATGGACCATTTTCCACATTTCTGAAGCATGACGTAATGGGGGGGTGTTATCTCTTTTGTCGAAAATCAGCCGTTTTTGCTCGAACATTAAATGCCTCCAAATGGTATTTAATTAACTTCCCGAGCGCCTGGAAGCATGAAAATCACTTTAAACATGCTAATTTTAGCTCTAACACTGATGATCCACCTACAAATGTGAACTGACGTTCAAAAATAAAACATTTGAAAACGGACCATTTTCCACATTTCTGAAGCATGACGTAATGGGGGGGTGTTATCTCTTTTGTCGAAAATCAGCCGTTTTTGCTCGAACATTAAATGCCTCCAAATGGTATTTATTTCACTTCCCGAGCCCCTGGAAGCATGAAAATCACTTTAAACATGCTAATTTTAGCTCTAACACTGATGATCCACCTACAAATGTGAACTGACGTTCAAAAATAAAACATTTGAAAACGGACCATTTTCCACATTTCTAAAGCATGACGTAATGGGGGGGTGTTAGCTCTTTCGTCGAAAATCAGCCGTTTTTGCTCGAACATTAAAATCCTCCAAATGGTATTTAATTAACTTCCCGGGGTGAAGAAACCCTTTTTGAGAACTCAGAGTGAGTAAATTGGCCATTTTCATGCACTTTTAACCATTCCATAAATCTTGTGTTTTGGGCCCCTGGAAGCATGAAAATCACTTTAAACATGCTAATTTTAGCTATAACACTGATGATCCACCTACAAATGTGAACTGACGTTCAAAAATAAAACATTTGAAAACGGACCATTTTCCACATTTCTGAAGCATGACGTAATGGGGGGGTGTTATCTCTTTTGTGGAAAATCAGCCGTTTTTGCTCGAACATTAAATGCCTCCAAATGGTATTTAATTAACTTCCCGAGCCCCTGGAAGCATGAAAATCACTTTAAACATGCTAATTTTAGCTCTAACACTGATGATCCACCTACAAATGTGAACTGACGTTCAAAAATAAAACATTTGAAAACGGACCATTTTCCACATTTCTGAAGCATGACGTAATGGGGGGGTGTTATCTCTTTTGTCGAAAATCAGCCGTTTTTGCTCGAACATTAAATGCCTCCAAATGGTATTTAATTAACTTCCCGGGGTGAAGAAACCCTTTTTGAGAACTCAGAGGGAGTAAATTGGCCATTTTCATGCACTTTTAACCATTCCATAAATCTTGTGTTTTGGGCCCCTGGAAGCATGAAAATCACTTTAAACATGCTAATTTTAGCTCTAACACTGATGATCCACCTACAAATGTGAACTGACGTTCAAAAATAAAACATTTGAAAACGGACCATTTTCCACATTTCTGAAGCATGACGTAATGGGGGGGTGTTATCTCTTTTGTCGAAAATCAGCCGTTTTTGCTCTAACATTAAATGCCTCCAAATGGTATTTAATTAACTTCCCGGGGTGAAGAAACCCTTTTTGAGAACTCAGAGTGAGTAAATTGGCCATTTTCATGCACTTTTAACCATTCCATAAATCTTGTGTTTTGGGCCCCTGGAAGCATGAAAATCACTTTAAACATGCTAATTTTAGCTCTAACACTGATGATCCACCTACAAATGTGAACTGACGTTCAAAAATAAAACATTTGAAAACGGACCATTTTCCACATTTCTGAAGCATGACGTAATGGGGGGGTGTTATCTCTTTTGTCGAAAATCAGCCGTTTTTGCTCGAACATTAAATGCCTCCAAATGGTATTTAATTAACTTCCCGAGCCCCTGGAAGCATGAAAATCACTTTAAACATGCTAATTTTAGCTCTAACACTGATGATCCACCTACAAATGTGAACTGACGTTCAAAAATAAAACATTTGAAAACGGACCATTTTCCACATTTCTGAAGCATGACGTAATGGGGGGGTGTTATCTCTTTTGTCGAAAATCAGCCGTTTTTGCTCGAACATTAAATGCCTCCAAATGGTATTTAATTAACTTCCCGAGCCCCTGGAAGCATGAAAATCACTTTAAACATGCTAATTTTAGCTCTAACACTGATGATCCACCTACAAATGTGAACTGACGTTCAAAAATAAAACATTTGAAAACGGACCATTTTCCACATTTCTGAAGCATGACGTAATGGGGGGGTGTTATCTCTTTTGTCGAAAATCAGCCGTTTTTGCTCGAACATTAAATGCCTCCAAATGGTATTTATTTCACTTCCCGAGCCCCTGGAAGCATGAAAATCACTTTAAACATGCTAATTTTAGCTCTAACACTGATGATCCACCTACAAATGTGAACTGACGTTCAAAAATAAAACATTTGAAAACGGACCATTTTCCACATTTCTAAAGCATGACGTAATGGGGGGGTGTTAGCTCTTTCGTCGAAAATCAGCCGTTTTTGCTCGAACATTAAAATCCTCCAAATGGTATTTAATTAACTTCCCGGGGTGAAGAAACCCTTTTTGAGAACTCAGAGTGAGTAAATTGGCCATTTTCATGCACTTTTAACCATTCCATAAATCTTGTGTTTTGGGCCCCTGGAAGCATGAAAATCACTTTAAACATGCTAATTTTAGCTATAACACTGATGATCCACCTACAAATGTGAACTGACGTTCAAAAATAAAACATTTGAAAACGGACCATTTTCCACATTTCTGAAGCATGACGTAATGGGGGGGTGTTATCTCTTTTGTGGAAAATCAGCCGTTTTTGCTCGAACATTAAATGCCTCCAAATGGTATTTAATTAACTTCCCGAGCCCCTGGAAGCATGAAAATCACTTTAAACATGCTAATTTTAGCTCTAACACTGATGATCCACCTACAAATGTGAACTGACGTTCAAAAATAAAACATTTGAAAACGGACCATTTTCCACATTTCTGAAGCATGACGTAATGGGGGGGTGTTATCTCTTTTGTCGAAAATCAGCCGTTTTTGCTCGAACATTAAATGCCTCCAAATGGTATTTAATTAACTTCCCGGGGTGAAGAAACCCTTTTTGAGAACTCAGAGTGAGTAAATTGGCCATTTTCATGCACTTTTAACCATTCCATAAATCTTGTGTTTTGGGCCCCTGGAAGCATGAAAATCACTTTAAACATGCTAATTTTAGCTCTAACACTGATGATCCACCTACAAATGTGAACTGACGTTCAAAAATAAAACATTTGAAAACGGACCATTTTCCACATTTCTGAAGCATGACGTAATGGGGGGGTGTTATCTCTTTTGTCGAAAATCAGCCGTTTTTGCTCGAACATTAAATGCCTCCAAATGGTATTTATTTCACTTACCGAGCCCCTGGAAGCATGAAAATCACTTCAAACATGCTAATTTTAGCTCTAACACTGATGATCCACCTACAAATGTGAACTGACGTTCAAAAATAAAACATTTGAAAACGGACCATTTTCCACATTTCTGAAGCATGACGTAATGGGGGGGTGTTATCTCTTTTGTCGAAAATCAGCCGTTTTTGCTCGAACATTAAATGCCTCCAAATGGTATTTATTTCACTTCCCGAGCCCCTGGAAGCATGAAAATCAATTTAAACATGCTAATTTTAGCTCTAACACTGATGATCCACCTATAATTGTGAACTGACGTTCAAAAATAAAACATTTGAAAATGGACCATTTTCCACATTTCTGAAGCATGACGTAATGGGGGGGTGTTATCTCTTTTGTCGAAAATCAGCCGTTTTTGCTCGAACATTAAATGCCTCCAAATGGTATTTAATTAACTTCCCGAGCGCCTGGAAGCATGAAAATCACTTTAAACATGCTAATTTTAGCTCTAACACTGATGATCCACCTACAAATGTGAACTGACGTTCAAAAATAAAACATTTGAAAACGGACCATTTTCCACATTTCTGAAGCATGACGTAATGGGGGGGTGTTATCTCTTTTGTCGAAAATCAGCCGTTTTTGCTCGAACATTAAATTCCTCCAAATGGTATTTAATTAACTTCCCGAGCCCCTGGAAGCATGAAAATCACTTTAAACATGCTAATTTTAGCTCTAACACTGATGATCCACCTACAAATGTGAACTGACGTTCAAAAATAAAACATTTGAAAACGGACCATTTTCCACATTTCTGAAGCATGACGTAATGGGGGGGTGTTATCTCTTTTGTCGAAAATCAGCCGTTTTTGCTCGAACATTAAATGCCTCCAAATGGTATTTATTTCACTTCCCGAGCCCCTGGAAGCATGAAAATCAATTTAAACATGCTAATTTTAGCTCTAACACTGATGATCCACCTATAATTGTGAACTGACGTTCAAAAATAAAACATTTGAAAATGGACCATTTTCCACATTTCTGAAGCATGACGTAATGGGGGGGTGTTATCTCTTTTGTCGAAAATCAGCCGTTTTTGCTCGAACATTAAATGCCTCCAAATGGTATTTAATTAACTTCCCGGGGTGAAGAAACCCTTTTTGAGAACTCAGAGTGAGTAAATTGGCCATTTTCATGCACTTTTAACCATTCCATAAATCTTGTGTTTTGGGCCCCTGGAAGCATGAAAATCACTTTAAACATGCTAATTTTAGCTCTAACACTGATGATCCACCTACAAATGTGAACTGACGTTCAAAAATAAAACATTTGAAAACGGACCATTTTCCACATTTCTGAAGCATGACGTAATGGGGGGGTGTTATCTCTTTTGTCGAAAATCAGCCGTTTTTGCTCGAACATTAAATGCCTCCAAATGGTATTTATTTCACTTACCGAGCCCCTGGAAGCATGAAAATCACTTCAAACATGCTAATTTTAGCTCTAACACTGATGATCCACCTACAAATGTGAACTGACGTTCAAAAATAAAACATTTGAAAACGGACCATTTTCCACATTTCTGAAGCATGACGTAATGGGGGGGTGTTATCTCTTTTGTCGAAAATCAGCCGTTTTTGCTCGAACATTAAATGCCTCCAAATGGTATTTATTTCACTTCCCGAGCCCCTGGAAGCATGAAAATCAATTTAAACATGCTAATTTTAGCTCTAACACTGATGATCCACCTATAATTGTGAACTGACGTTCAAAAATAAAACATTTGAAAATGGACCATTTTCCACATTTCTGAAGCATGACGTAATGGGGGGGTGTTATCTCTTTTGTCGAAAATCAGCCGTTTTTGCTCGAACATTAAATGCCTCCAAATGGTATTTAATTAACTTCCCGAGCGCCTGGAAGCATGAAAATCACTTTAAACATGCTAATTTTAGCTCTAACACTGATGATCCACCTACAAATGTGAACTGACGTTCAAAAATAAAACATTTGAAAACGGACCATTTTCCACATTTCTGAAGCATGACGTAATGGGGGGGTGTTATCTCTTTTGTCGAAAATCAGCCGTTTTTGCTCGAACATTAAATTCCTCCAAATGGTATTTAATTAACTTCCCGAGCCCCTGGAAGCATGAAAATCACTTTAAACATGCTAATTTTAGCTCTAACACTGATGATCCACCTACAAATGTGAACTGACGTTCAAAAATAAAACATTTGAAAACGGACCATTTTCCACATTTCTGAAGCATGACGTAATGGGGGGGTGTTATCTCTTTTGTGGAAAATCAGCCGTTTTTGCTCGAACATTAAATGCCTCCAAATGGTATTTAATTAACTTCCCGAGCCCCTGGAAGCATGAAAATCACTTTAAACATGCTAATTTTAGCTCTAACACTGATGATCCACCTACAAATGTGAACTGACGTTCAAAAATAAAACATTTGAAAACGGACCATTTTCCACATTTCTGAAGCATGACGTAATGGGGGGGTGTTATCTCTTTTGTCGAAAATCAGCCGTTTTTGCTCGAACATTAAATGCCTCCAAATGGTATTTAATTAACTTCCCGGGGTGAAGAAACCCTTTTTGAGAACTCAGAGTGAGTAAATTGGCCATTTTCATGCACTTTTAACCATTCCATAAATCTTGTGTTTTGGGCCCCTGGAAGCATGAAAATCACTTTAAACATGCTAATTTTAGCTCTAACACTGATGATCCACCTACAAATGTGAACTGACGTTCAAAAATAAAACATTTGAAAACGGACCATTTTCCACATTTCTGAAGCATGACGTAATGGGGGGGTGTTATCTCTTTTGTCGAAAATCAGCCGTTTTTGCTCGAACATTAAATGCCTCCAAATGGTATTTAATTAACTTCCCGGGGTGAAGAAACCCTTTTTGAGAACTCAGAGGGAGTAAATTGGCCATTTTCATGCACTTTTAACCATTCCATAAATCTTGTGTTTTGGGCCCCTGGAAGCATGAAAATCACTTTAAACATGCTAATTTTAGCTCTAACACTGATGATCCACCTACAAATGTGAACTGACGTTCAAAAATAAAACATTTGAAAACGGACCATTTTCCACATTTCTGAAGCATGACGTAATGGGGGGGGGTGTTATCTCTTTTGTCGAAAATCAGCCGTTTTTGCTCTAACATTAAATGCCTCCAAATGGTATTTAATTAACTTCCCGGGGTGAAGAAACCCTTTTTGAGAACTCAGAGTGAGTAAATTGGCCATTTTCATGCACTTTTAACCATTCCATAAATTTTGTGTTTTGGGCCCCTGGAAGCATGAAAATCACTTTAAACATGCTAATTTTAGCTCTAACACTGATGATCCACCTACAAATGTGAACTGACGTTCAAAAATAAAACATTTGGAAAGGGGCGACCACTCGGTCCCCCCGAACGTATGGCAGAGTACCTCGATCCCCCCGGGAAGCCATTTTTGGGCGGGAGGCGCGTCTCGGCTGGTATGCCCGAAGCGGCGTAGCCGGGGCGCGCTCTTTCCCGCCCTAGAGTGGGCTGGCCTAGACACTGACGCGGCTGGCCACGCCCTCGGGGCAGGCAGGGGCGGGTTTACGCCCGCCCTGAAGACGGATAAAAAGGGACGCAAGACCGGAAGACATTCTCTTGTTCCTGTGCTCTGAAGCTGCACCTCCTCGCTGCACGTGAGCTCGAGACGGAACGAAGAGCCAATTTTGAGCGTTGTAATCGTTCTTCTTGTCTTACAGATACTCTGTCGGAGAAATGCCCAAGAAAGGCGGGAAGAGAATGACGAGAACAGATGGTTCGGGTCCTCATGAAGGAGATGACCGAGCTGAAGAAGCGGGTGGCGGAGAGAGATGGGGAAGGGGGGCCGGAGCGTCCGTTTACTGGAGCAGCTCCAGGAGGGAGAGCCAAGAGGCCAAGGAGGGGACCAGCTGGGGGAGACGCCCCGGTTCCCTGTACCCCGCTCGAAGCGCCAATCCCAGTACCAGTAGAGGGGAATCCGATTCCTGTGGTGGTCACCCCGGTGTCCAAAGAGGATATGCCGCCCGAGCTGGCAGCACAACTTGCAGCGTGGTTGGGCGACAGTAGTGAGGGCGCCACGGCTGCCGAGGCCCAGGCGCTGATGAAGCAATTGCGCGAGAAACGGGATGCAGCCAAGGCGTCCGCACCGGCTGCAGTAGTTGACAAGCCACAAGGGACGATTGTGATCGCTGATGCAGCTTCCGGTGCAGGTAAGCGGCCATTGCCGATTGCGAGGGATGAGTCAGCACCCTCTCGTAGAGAAAGGTTGGGTCAACATGTGCCTTTGGCAATTAAGGAGAAGATTTGGGTGGGGGAATACGTGAACATCTTCTCGTTGCTTGTTGATCATTATGAGGTGGAGCATGTTAAGGGTCAGAAAGATCTTATGCATCCGAGTGTTTGGCGCGCAAAAATGGCCGCCTTTAAAGTAAATGAGTCTATCGGCAATTGGGGCAATGCATGGGGAATTTTTACGTCTATCTTGGGGGAACGTAGGCCCGAGTTGCTTTCCGAGTTGCCGACCTATCAGTCAAGAATCATGGGGTACTCGACATCACACCAGGGTAACCATTGGTTCTGCTACGATAATCTTTTTAGAAAGGCAAAAGAGCATAATAAAAGCTTAACTTGGGATTGTTATGATTCTTTGACATGGGATAAAATGAAGGAGACAGGTATGTTGAAAATGCCATTGGTAGGAAGTAATGTTGGCGAATCCTCCCGCCATTATGGGGGGACGCCCTTTCGGTCAGGTACGAGTACCGACGATTACTCGAGACCTGCCGGCAATACAGGAAAAAGGGGGTTCTGCTTCAATTTCAACAAAGGTAAATGTACCAGGCCCCAGGGATCGTGTAAATTTAAACATGAATGTAGTGGGTGCGGGTCGTCCCATCCTGAGTCCACGTGCAGAGCCAAAACGGGTGATAACGGGGGGAGAGGAGGCGCCAAACAGGTCTAACGTAGTCCGAGGGGCGCCTTTACCTACCCCGATTGATACCTTGGCGATGATTCCCTGGCTCAGTGAATACCCGGATCGTACTTCTGCTGGGGTGCTGCGGAACGGATTTTCGTATGGTTTCCGCATCCCGGTAGGGGACTTTCAGGGTGTGGAGAAGTGTAAAAATCAACTTTCCGTCCTGCAGCATACGACCGTGGTTCAGGAAAAGATCCGGAAGGAGGTTACTCGAGGTCGGGTCGCCGGCCCATTTAGTGTACCCCCGGTACAGAATTTTGTTTGTTCTCCTTTAGGGGTGGTCCCCAAGAAGGACCCGGGTGAGTTTAGACTGATTCATAATTTGTCAGCTCCACGTGGTCTTTCTGTAAACGATGCAATAGACCCAGAAGTGTGTTCGGTGCGGTACGCATCCTTCGATGAGGCCGTAGCCATTTTGAATCGCCTGGGGCCCGGGGCGCTGATGGCGAAGTCAGATATCGAGTCAGCGTTCCGGTTGCTCCCGGTACACCCGGACGATCAACGTCTCCTAGGTTTTATGTTTCAGGGTTATTATTACATGGATAAGTGTATGCCGATGGGGTGCTCTATATCTTGTTCTTATTTCGAGAAATTCAGTAGTTTTCTACAATGGGTCTTCACAAAGAAGACGGGTTTCCAACATGTGATGCATTACCTTGATGATTTTCTGTTCCTTGGGGCAGCCGGGGATCTTGAATGTGGCCGGGCCTTGGCCGAATTTTGTGTGTTAATGAAGCAGTTTGGTGTGCCATTGGCACCAGGTAAGACGGTGGGTCCTGCGACTTGCCTCGAGTTCCTGGGGATCGAGTTAGACTCCAGAGAAGGTTGTTTTCGTTTGCCACCTGACAAAGTGTGGAAGTTCAGGGCAGCCCTGCAAGTGTGCCTAAATGGATCTAAAGTTACGCTGCATCAGTTACAGCAGTTGGTGGGACAGTTGAATTTTGCCCTGAGAGTTATACCGATGGCCCGCCCCTTTTCTCGTTCGATTGCCCAAGCTATGGTCGGCTTAAAGGAGGGCCATCATCGCACGAGACTATCGGCTGAGGTCCGCCAGGACGTGCGTATTTGGTTAGCATTTCTGGCGGACTTTAATGGTCGAGTCATCTGGAACAAACCAGCCGTATCCTCTGAAGAGCTGGGGCTATGGACAGATGCAGCAGGTAGCATAGGTTTTGGTGCCATCTTCGGCACAAAATGGTCGGCACAAAGGTGGCCGACATGGTGGCATGACAATGGTCTGACAAGTAATATTGCTTTCCTGGAACTTTTTCCCATTTTGGTGGCCCTGAGAACCTGGCCAGAAGGGTTCAAAGATCACTCTGTGATATTTTGGTCTGACAATATGACCGTGGTCGAGTGCATCAATAGTCAGGCAGCACGATGTAAACTGATTTTAAGACTGCTCAAAGAGATTGTTTTACTGTGTATGCACCTGAATGTGCTGTTCAGAGCAAAACATGTCCCAGGGGTACTGAATCAGGCGGCTGATGCACTGTCTCGTTTTCATATGCAGGCTTTCTCGGGTTTCCTTCCCTCAGCGGACCCAGAGCCGGCACCCTTCCCCGAAGCTCTCTGGTCTCTCGGTGCCCCGAACTTCGTCACCTCGTGGGAGAAAGTCTAGCACCACGGACGAGGAAAGCATATGAAGGGGCGTTTAGGTCCTATTTAGCCTTTTTGGGGACTGATAGAGAGAGGCTTTGGGGCCACGAGGAATGGGTAGTGAATTTCCTGATGTCCTTACGTAGGGCCGGGAAATCTGTGGCTACGGCCCAGAGGCATCGTGCTGCTATTTCCTTTGTTGCCAGGGCTCATAGTATCCAGGACCCGACAGCGTCTTTCGTTGTACAGAAAGCGCTGCGGGGGTGGCAACGCCTTGAGGGTCGCAGAGTAGATGAGAGGCGCCCGATAGGTTTGGATAGGTTGGCCCAGTTGTTGGCTACACTCCCTGCCACATGTTCATCTCAGTTTGAGGCGGTGTTGTTCCGAGCCGCTTTTACGCTAGCATTTCACGGGGCGATGCGAGTAAGCGAACTGGTGGCAAGGAACAAACAGGATGTGACAGGGGGTTTGTGCCAGGGACACGTTCAGATCAGAGGAGAGGCAATGACGGTCTCCTTTGTCAGGTCCAAGACCGATCAAGACGGGATGGGTGACTGCATAATCATACGCAGGATTCCCGGGTCCTCCATGTGCCCGGTAAAGTGTTTAGAAGATTACCTAGCACGAAGGGTGGCATTATGGGGGGGGACCTTGTTGAGACACGCGGACGCCACCCCACTGACGAAGTTTCAGTTTCAGCGGGTGCTTGCAATGTCAATTGCCGCTGCGGGCTTGAACCCGGGCGAGTTTGGGACCCATTCCTTTCGGATAGGGGCTGCTACGGAAGCTACAGCCAGGGGTCTTAATGTTGAACAAGTGAAACGAGTGGGGCGTTGGTCCTCCAATTGTTATAAGAGGTATGTGCGGTTACACATGTTGTAAAGCTGTAATGTCGTACTCACGCCTCTTGTTTTTGTTTGGTTTTCAGTTGCGCAAGCCTACGAGGCGGGGCGGACTATGCAGTCGACCCAACACCGGGCCAGCGGTCAGACATCACCGGCTGTGAAAAAGGAGGTGTGGGTTGTGGGCCACTCATACGTGAGGCGTGCCGCGGACGTATTCAAAGCAGGTGACATGATTCACGTAGCTGGGGAATACGGGTACAGGGTGTCCTTCTACGGAAGAGGCGGTCTCTGTATTGACCAGTTTCAAGCATATTTTGAGGATTTGTTAGGGCGGACGAGGTCACCGCCGTCTATAGTCATAGTGCATTTAGGGGGCAATGATTTGGTCACCACCGGTAGACGACTTCTCCTGGAGGCAATGCTTTCCACTGTAAGTTGGTTGGCGAGGAGAGTTCCGGGGTGCACAATTGCGTGGTCCCATATGATCCCACGAAAGCTGTGGCGGGGGGCCATTTCTATTCCTGCTTTGAATCAGTCTGTTAGAAAGCTTAATAACAAAGTGAGTAGGTTGTTCCGTTCAGGGACATTGCATTCTATTTCGCATGGCTGTATTAATGATGACAGTATGTATTCGGGGGATGGTGTGCATTTGTCTCGGGTGGGGAATGAGTTACTCATAGGAGACTTCTTAGCATGGTTAAAAACGTTAAAGCGTGACCTTTAGATAGGAGCTTTGTGGGGGGGTCCGGATAGCCGGTCAACTATCCGGACCTGTGGCGGTAAGGTCATGATCGGTGAGCAGTAATTGGAAGATCCCTATGAGTGGGCGTCACCCAACACGGATGGGAGCGCTCGGGAGAGGTGGCCTTTGGCCCCTCAACGGGGAGGCGGTCCTGTCTAAGGAGAGGCCGCCGGAAGGAAAGGAAAGGCGGTCAAGGCCCCTTCCTGTGTAGGAGGGGTTACAGCCCCCTCCTGGGGAATTTCCCGGGGCCAGTGACGTCTGCGACGGCAGATGTGGTAAGTTGTGTGGGGTTTGGGGGGAGGTCTACGCTACCTTCTAGATCTCACACGAGTCCTCGAACGACCTTTAAGTGGCGTCGAGTTTATTGGGGCCCCCGTCAAGTCAAGGGAAATTGGTAGTTGCACTTGGGGTACGCCTCAGTGCTGTCGCCCCTCCCAAGTGGGGGGGGTATTTCTGGTTAGGGATCTTGACACCGGTTACGACCTTGCCGTTGGCCCTTAAACGTTAGGATGTACAATTTCATTATTTCAAGAAAATGTTTTGTAGGTTGTTAGTTCGGCTAGGAGAACCTCTGTATTAGAGAATCTGTTAAGGTTAGCCAAACATCGCAATGTGGTTATGAAATTGTACATTAATATGAAACTGTTTAACGTTTAATTTTTTGTTTTAATAAATACGGCCGGGGAGGGTCACTCCCTCCCTCTTCCAAAAAACTTCAAGAACTGTTTCCGGTTTCCCTCCTTTGGGGATTGTGTTGAGAGGGGGTGGCGGGTATCTCAGCCATATGGAAAGGGGCGACCACTCGGTCCCCCCGAACGTATGGCAGAGTACCTCGATCCCCCCGGGAAGCCATTTTTGGGCGGGAGGCGCGTCTCGGCTGGTATGCCCGAAGCGGCGTAGCCGGGGCGCGCTCTTTCCCGCCCTAGAGTGGGCTGGCCTAGACACTGACGCGGCTGGCCACGCCCTCGGGGCAGGCAGGGGCGGGTTTACGCCCGCCCTGAAGACGGATAAAAAGGGACGCAAGACCGGAAGACATTCTCTTGTTCCTGTGCTCTGAAGCTGCACCTCCTCGCTGCACGTGAGCTCGAGACGGAACGAAGAGCCAATTTTGACCCACCCACCAGCCCCTGAGGACAGCCAGTTGTTTTAAAATAGATCGATAATTCTATTTTCGTTTACAGGTTGTGGTATTATCATGTTGATATTGAGTGTGTAATAAAGCCGATTTTTATGTATGTTTTGTGATTAAAGATATTCGGTTTTTAGTGTCCGTTTATAAGCATGATTATTCTGGTCATAGTGGCCAATGTATTGTTGGTTTAGTTAGCATTGTCGTATTTATTTTGGTCGGGCGGTAAGGTCATGATCGGTGAGCAGTAATTGGAAGATCCCTATGAGTGGGCGTCACCCAACACGGATGGGAGCGCTCGGGAGAGGTGGCCTTTGGCCCCTCAACGGGGAGGCGGTCCTGTCTAAGGAGAGGCCGCCGGAAGGAAAGGAAAGGCGGTCAAGGCCCCTTCCTGTGTAGGAGGGGTTACAGCCCCCTCCTGGGGAATTTCCCGGGGCCAGTGACGTCTGCGACGGCAGATGTGGTAAGTTGTGTGGGGTTTGGGGGGAGGTCTACGCTACCTTCTAGATCTCACACGAGTCCTCGAACGACCTTTAAGTGGCGTCGAGTTTATTGGGGCCCCCGTCAAGTCAAGGGAAATTGGTAGTTGCACTTGGGGTACGCCTCAGTGCTGTCGCCCCTCCCAAGTGGGGGGGGTATTTCTGGTTAGGGATCTTGACACCGGTTACGACCTTGCCGTTGGCCCTTAAACGTTAGGATGTACAATTTCATTATTTCAAGAAAATGTTTTGTAGGTTGTTAGTTCGGCTAGGAGAACCTCTGTATTAGAGAATCTGTTAAGGTTAGCCAAACATCGCAATGTGGTTATGAAATTGTACATTAATATGAAACTGTTTAACGTTTAATTTTTTGTTTTAATAAATACGGCCGGGGAGGGTCACTCCCTCCCTCTTCCAAAAAACTTCAAGAACTGTTTCCGGTTTCCCTCCTTTGGGGATTGTGTTGAGAGGGGGTGGCGGGTATCTCAGCCATATGAAAACGGACCATTTTCCACATTTCTGAAGCATGACGTAATGGGGGGGTGTTATCTCTTTTGTCGAAAATCAGCCATTTTTGCTCGAACATTAAATGCCTTCAAATGGTATTTAATTAACTTCCCGAGCCCCTGGAAGCATGAAAATCACTTTAAACATGCTAATTTTAGCTCTAACACTGATGATCCACCTACAAATGTGAACTGACGTTCAAAAATAAAACATTTGAAAACGGACCATTTTCCACATTTCTGAAGCATGACGTAATGGGGGGGTGTTATCTCTTTTGTCGAAAATCAGCCGTTTTTGCTCGAACATTAAATGCCTCCAAATGGTATTTAATTAACTTCCCGAGCCCCTGGAAGCATGAAAATCACTTTAAACATGCTAATTTTAGCTCTAACACTGATGATCCACCTACAAATGTGAACTGACGTTCAAAAATAAAACATTTGAAAACGGACCATTTTCCACATTTCTGAAGCATGACGTAATGGGGGGGTGTTATCTCTTTTGTGGAAAATCAGCCTTTTTTGCTCGACCATTAAATGCCTCCAAATGGTATTTAATTAACTTCCCGGGGTGAAGAAACCCTTTTTGAGAACTCAGAGTGAGTAAATTGGCCATTTTCATGCACTTTTAACCATTCCATAAATCTTGTGTTTTGGGCCCCTGGAAGCATGAAAATCACTTTAAACATGCTAATTTTAGCTCTAACACTGATGATCCACCTACAAATGTGAACTGACGTTCAAAAATAAAACATTTGAAAACGGACCATTTTCCACATTTCTGAAGCATGACGTAATGGGGGGGTGTTATCTCTTTTGTCGAAAATCAGCCGTTTTTGCTCGAACATTAAATGCCTCCAAATGGTATTTATTTCACTTACCGAGCCCCTGGAAGCATGAAAATCACTTCAAACATGCTAATTTTAGCTCTAACACTGATGATCCACCTACAAATGTGAACTGACGTTCAAAAATAAAACATTTGAAAACGGACCATTTTCCACATTTCTGAAGCATGACGTAATGGGGGGGTGTTATCTCTTTTGTCGAAAATCAGCCGTTTTTGCTCGAACATTAAATGCTTCCAAATGGTATTTATTTCACTTCCCGAGCCCCTGGAAGCATGAAAATCAATTTAAACATGCTAATTTTAGCTCTAACACTGATGATCCACCTATAATTGTGAACTGACGTTCAAAAATAAAACATTTGAAAATGGACCATTTTCCACATTTCTGAAGCATGACGTAATGGGGGGGTGTTATCTCTTTTGTCGAAAATCAGCCGTTTTTGCTCGAACATTAAATGCCTCCAAATGGTATTTAATTAACTTCCCGAGCCCCTGGAAGCATGAAAATCACTTTAAACATGCTAATTTTAGCTCTAACACTGATGATCCACCTACAAATGTGAACTGACGTTCAAAAATAAAACATTTGAAAACGGACCATTTTCCACATTTCTGAAGCATGACGTAATGGGGGGGTGTTATCTCTTTTGTGGAAAATCAGCCTTTTTTGCTCGACCATTAAATGCCTCCAAATGGTATTTAATTAACTTCCCGGGGTGAAGAAACCCTTTTTGAGAACTCAGAGTGAGTAAATTGGCCATTTTCATGCACTTTTAACCATTCCATAAATCTTGTGTTTTGGGCCCCTGGAAGCATGAAAATCACTTTAAACATGCTAATTTTAGCTCTAACACTGATGATCCACCTACAAATGTGAACTGACGTTCAAAAATAAAACATTTGAAAACGGACCATTTTCCACATTTCTGAAGCATGACGTAATGGGGGGGTGTTATCTCTTTTGTCGAAAATCAGCCGTTTTTGCTCGAACATTAAATGCCTCCAAATGGTATTTATTTCACTTACCGAGCCCCTGGAAGCATGAAAATCACTTCAAACATGCTAATTTTAGCTCTAACACTGATGATCCACCTACAAATGTGAACTGACGTTCAAAAATAAAACATTTGAAAACGGACCATTTTCCACATTTCTGAAGCATGACGTAATGGGGGGGTGTTATCTCTTTTGTCGAAAATCAGCCGTTTTTGCTCGAACATTAAATGCTTCCAAATGGTATTTATTTCACTTCCCGAGCCCCTGGAAGCATGAAAATCAATTTAAACATGCTAATTTTAGCTCTAACACTGATGATCCACCTATAATTGTGAACTGACGTTCAAAAATAAAACATTTGAAAATGGACCATTTTCCACATTTCTGAAGCATGACGTAATGGGGGGGTGTTATCTCTTTTGTCGAAAATCAGCCGTTTTTGCTCGAACATTAAATGCCTCCAAATGGTATTTAATTAACTTCCCGAGCCCCTGGAAGCATGAAAATCACTTTAAACATGCTAATTTTAGCTCTAACACTGATGATCCACCTACAAATGTGAACTGACGTTCAAAAATAAAACATTTGAAAACGGACCATTTTCCACATTTCTGAAGCATGACGTAATGGGGGGGTGTTATCTCTTTTGTCGAAAATCAGCCGTTTTTGCTCGAACATTAAATTCCTCCAAATGGTATTTAATTAACTTCCTGAGCCCCTGGAAGCATGAAAATCACTTTAAACATGCTAATTTTAGCTCTAACACTGATGATCCACCTACAAATGTGAACTGACGTTCAAAAATAAAACATTTGAAAACGGACCATTTTCCACATTTCTGAAGCATGACGTAATGGGGGGTGTTATCTCTTTCGTCGAAAATCAGCCGTTTTTGCTCGAACATTAAAATCCTCCAAATGGTATTTAATTAACTTCCCGGGGTGAAGAAACCCTTTTTGAGAACTCAGAGTGAGTAAATTGGCCATTTTCATGCACTTTTAACCGTTCCATAAATCTTGTGTTTTGGGCCCCTGGAAGCATAAAAATCACTTTAAACATGCTAATTTTAGCTCTAACACTGATGATCCACCTACAAATGTGAACTGACGTTCAAAAATAAAACATTTGAAAACGGACCATTTTCCACATTTCTGAAGCATGACATAATGGGGGGGTGTTATCTCTTTTGTCGAAAATCAGCCGTTTTTGCTCGAACATTAAATGCCTCCAAATGGTATTTAATTAACTTCCTGAGCCCCTGGAAGCATGAAAATCACTTTAAACATGCTAATTTTAGCTCTAACACTGATGATCCACCTACAAATGTGAACTTACGTTCAAAAATAAAACATTTGAAAACGGACCATTTTCCACATTTCTGAAGCATGACGTAATGGGGGGGTGTTATCTCTTTTGTCGAAAATCAGCCGTTTTTGCTCGAACATTAAATGCCTCCAAATGGTATTTAATTAACTTCCCGGGGTGAAGAAACCCTTTTTGAGAACTCAGAGTGAGTAAATTGGCCATTTTCATGCACTTTTAACCATTCCATAAATCTTGTGTTTTGGGCCCCTGGAAGCATGAAAATCACTTTAAACATGCTAATTTTAGCTCTAACACTGATGATCCACCTACAAATGTGAACTGACGTTCAAAAATAAAACATTTGAAAACGGACCATTTTCCACATTTCTGAAGCATGACGTAATGGGGGGGTGTTATCTCTTTTGTGGAAAATCAGCCGTTTTTGCTCGAACATTAAATGCCTCCAAATGGTATTTATTTCACTTCCCGAGCCCCTGGAAGCATGAAAATCACTTTAAACATGCTAATTTTAGCTCTAACACTGATGATCCACCTACAATTGTGAACTGACGTTCAAAAATAAAACATTTGAAAACGGACCATTTTCCACATTTCTGAAGCATGACGTAATGGGGGGGTGTTATCTCTTTTGTCGAAAATCAGCCGTTTTTGCTCTAACATTAAATGCCTCCAAATGGTATTTAATTAACTTCCCGGGGTGAAGAAACCCTTTTTGAGAACTCAGAGTGAGTAAATTGGCCATTTTCATGCACTTTTAACCATTCCATAAATCTTGTGTTTTGGGCCCCTGGAAGCATGAAAATCACTTTAAACATGCTAATTTTAGCTCTAACACTGATGATCCACCTACAAATGTGAACTGACGTTCAAAAATAAAACATTTGAAAACGGACCATTTTCCACATTTCTGAAGCATGACGTAATGTGGGGGTGTTATCTCTTTTGTCGAAAATCAGCCGTTTTTGCTCGAACATTAAATGCCTCCAAATGGTATTTAATTAACTTCCCGAGCCCCTGGAAGCATGAAAATCACTTTAAACATGCTAATTTTAGCTCTAACACTGATGATCCACCTACAAATGTGAACTGACGTTCAAAAATAAAACATTTGAAAACGGACCATTTTCCACATTTCTGAAGCATGACGTAATGGGGGGGTGTTAGCTCTTTTGTCGAAAATCAGCCGTTTTTGCTCGAACATTAAATGCCTCCAAATGGTATTTAATTAACTTCCCGGGGTGAAGAAACCCTTTTTGAGAACTCAGAGTGAGTAAATTGGCCATTTTCATGCACTTTTAACCATTCCATAAATCTTGTGTTTTGGGCCCCTGGAAGCATGAAAATCACTTTAAACATGCTAATTTTAGCTCTAACACTGATGAGCCACCTACAAATGTGAACTGACGTTCAAAAATAAAACATTTGAAAACGGACCATTTCCACATTTCTGAAGCATGACGTAATGGGGGGGTGTTATCTCTTTTGTCGAAAATCAGCCGTTTTTGCTCGAACATTAAATGCCTCCAAATGGTATTTATTTCACTTCCCGAGCCCCTGGAAGCATGAAAATCACTTTAAACATGCTAATTTTAGCTCTAACACTGATGATCCACCTACAAATGTGAACTGACGTTCAAAAATAAAACATTTGAAAACGGACCATTTTCCACATTTCTAAAGCATGACGTAATGGGGGGGTGTTATCTCTTTTGTCGAAAATCAGCCGTTTTTGCTCGAACATTAAATGCCTCCAAATGGTATTTAATTAACTTCCCGGGGTGAAGAAACCCTTTTTGAGAACTCAGAGTGAGTAAATTGGCCATTTTCATGCACTTTTAACCATTCCATAAATCTTGTGTTTTGGGCCCCTGGAAGCATGAAAATCACTTTAAACATGCTAATTTTAGCTATAACACTGATGATCCACCTACAAATGTGAACTGACGTTCAAAAATAAAACATTTGAAAACGGACCATTTTCCACATTTCTGAAGCATGACGTAATGGGGGGGTGTTATCTCTTTTGTCGAAAATCAGCCGTTTTTGCTCGAACATTAAATGCCTCCAAATGGTATTTAATTAACTTCCCGGGGTGAAGAAACCCTTTTTGAGAACTCAGAGTGAGTAAATTGGCCATTTTCATGCACTTTTAACCATTCCATAAATCTTGTGTTTTGGGCCCCTGGAAGCATGAAAATCACTTTAAACATGCTAATTTTAGCTCTAACACTGATGATCCACCTACAAATGTGAACTGACGTTCAAAAATAAAACATTTGAAAACGGACCATTTTCCACATTTCTGAAGCATGACGTAATGGGGGGGTGTTAGCTCTTTTGTCGAAAATCAGCCGTTTTTGCTCGAACATTAAATGCCTCCAAATGGTATTTAATTAACTTCCCGGGGTGAAGAAACCCTTTTTGAGAACTCAGAGTGAGTAAATTGGCCATTTTCATGCACTTTTAACCATTCCATAAATCTTGTGTTTTGGGCCCCTGGAAGCATGAAAATCACTTTAAACATGCTAATTTTAGCTCTAACACTGATGAGCCACCTACAAATGTGAACTGACGTTCAAAAATAAAACATTTGAAAACGGACCATTTCCACATTTCTGAAGCATGACGTAATGGGGGGGGTGTTATCTCTTTTGTCGAAAATCAGCCGTTTTTGCTCGAACATTAAATGCCTCCAAATGGTATTTATTTCACTTCCCGAGCCCCTGGAAGCATGAAAATCACTTTAAACAAGCTAATTTTAGCTCTAACACTGATGATCCACCTACAAATGTGAACTGACGTTCAAAAATAAAACATTTGAAAACGGACCATTTTCCACATTTCTAAAGCACGACGTAATGGGGGGGTGTTAGCTCTTTCGTCGAAAATCAGCCGTTTTTGCTCGAACATTAAAATCCTCCAAATGGTATTTAATTAACTTCCCGGGGTGAAGAAACCCTTTTTGAGAACTCAGAGTGAGTAAATTGGCCATTTTCATGCACTTTTAACCATTCCATAAATCTTGTGTTTTGGGCCCCTGGAAGCATGAAAATCACTTTAAACATGCTAATTTTAGCTATAACACTGATGATCCACCTACAAATGTGAACTGACGTTCAAAAATAAAACATTTGAAAACGGACCATTTTCCACATTTCTGAAGCATGACGTAATGGGGGGGTGTTATCTCTTTTGTGGAAAATCAGCCGTTTTTGCTCGAACATTAAATGCCTCCAAATGGTATTTAATTAACTTCCCGAGCCCCTGGAAGCATGAAAATCACTTTAAACATGCGAATTTTAGCTCTAACACTGATGATCCACCTACAAATGTGAACTGACGTTCAAAAATAAAACATTTGAAAACGGACCATTTTCCACATTTCTGAAGCATGACGTAATGGGGGGGTGTTATCTCTTTTGTCGAAAATCAGCCGTTTTTGCTTGAACATTAAATGCCTCCAAATGGTATTTAATTAACTTCCCGGGGTGAAGAAACCCTTTTTGAGAACTCAGAGTGAGTAAATTGGCCATTTTCATGCACTTTTAACCATTCCATAAATCTTGTGTTTTGGGCCCCTGGAAGCATGAAAATCACTTTAAACATGCTAATTTTAGCTCTAACACTGATGATCCACCTACAAATGTGAACTGACGTTCAAAAATAAAACATTTGAAAACGGACCATTTTCCACATTTCTGAAGCATGACGTAATGGGGGGGTGTTATCTCTTTAGTCGAAAATCAACCGTTTTTGCTCGAACATTAAATGCCTCCAAATGGTATTTAATTAACTTCCCGGGGTGAAGAAACCCTTTTTGAGAACTCAGAGTGAGTAAATTGGTCATTTTCATGCACTTTTAACCATTCCATAAATCTTGTGTTTTGGGCCCCTGGAAGCATGAAAATCACTTTAAACATGCTAATTTTAGCTCTAACACTGATGATCCACCTACAAATGTGAACTGACGTTCAAAAATAAAACATTTGAAAACGGACCATTTTCCACATTTCTGAAGCATGACGTAATGGGGGGGTGTTATCCCTTTTGTCGAAAATCAGCCGTTTTTGCTCTAACATTAAATGCCTCCAAATGGTATTTAATTAACTTCCCGGGGTGAAGAAACCCTTTTTGAGAACTCAGAGTGAGTAAATTGGCCATTTTCATGCACTTTTAACCATTCCATAAATCTTGTGTTTTGGGCCCCTGGAAGCATGAAAATCACTTTAAACATGCTAATTTTAGCTCTAACACTGATGATCCACCTACAAATGTGAACTGACGTTCAAAAATAAAACATTTGAAAACAGACCATTTTCCACATTTCTGAAGCATGACGTAATGGGGGGGTGTTATCTCTTTTGTCGAAAATCAGCCGTTTTTGCTCTAACATTAAATGCCTCCAAATGGTATTTAATTAACTTCCCGGGGTGAAGAAACCCTTTTTGAGAACTCAGAGTGAGTAAATTGGCCATTTTCATGCACTTTTAACCATTCCATAAATCTTGTGTTTTGGGCCCCTGGAAGCATGAAAATCACTTTAAACATGCTAATTTTAGCTCTAACACTGATGATCCACCTACAAATGTGAACTGACGTTCAAAAATAAAACATTTGAAAACGGACCATTTTCCACATTTCTGAAGCATGACGTAATGGGGGGGTGTTATCTCTTTTGTCGAAAATCAGCCGTTTTTGCTCGAACATTAAATGCCTCCAAATGGTATTTATTTCACTTCCCGAGCCCCTGGAAGCATGAAAATCACTTTAAACATGCTAATTTTAGCTCTAACACTGATGATCCACCTACAAATGTGAACTGACGTTCAAAAATAAAACATTTGAAAACGGACCATTTTCCACATTTCTAAAGCATGACGTAATGGGGGGGTGTTAGCTCTTTCGTCGAAAATCAGCCGTTTTTGCTCGAACATTAAAATCCTCCAAATGGTATTTAATTAACTTCCCGGGGTGAAGAAACCCTTTTTGAGAACTCAGAGTGAGTAAATTGGCCATTTTCATGCACTTTTAACCATTCCATAAATCTTGTGTTTTGGGCCCCTGGAAGCATGAAAATCACTTTAAACATGCTAATTTTAGCTATAACACTGATGATCCACCTACAAATGTGAACTGACGTTCAAAAATAAAACATTTGAAAACGGACCATTTTCCACATTTCTGAAGCATGACGTAATGGGGGGTGTTATCTCTTTTGTCGAAAATCAGCCGTTTTTGCTCGAACATTAAATGCCTCCAAATGGTATTTAATTAACTTCCCGGGGTGAAGAAACCCTTTTTGAGAACTCAGAGTGAGTAAATTGGCCATTTTCATGCACTTTTAACCATTCCATAAATCTTGTGTTTTGGGCCCCTGGAAGCATGAAAATCACTTTAAACATGCTAATTTTAGCTCTAACACTGATGATCCACCTACAAATGTGAACTGACGTTCAAAAATAAAACATTTGAAAACGGACCATTTTCCACATTTCTGAAGCATGACGTAATGGGGGGGGTGTTATCTCTTTTGTCGAAAATCAGCCGTTTTTGCTCGAACATTAAATGCCTCCAAATGGTATTTAATTAACTTCCCGGGGTGAAGAAACCCTTTTTGAGAACTCAGAGTGAGTAAATTGGCCATTTTCATGCACTTTTAACCATTCCATAAATCTTGTGTTTTGGGCCCCTGGAAGCATGAAAATCACTTTAAACATGCTAATTTTAGCTCTAACACTGATGATCCACCTACAAATGTGAACTGACGTTCAAAAATAAAACATTTGAAAACGGACCATTTTCCACATTTCTGAAGCATGACGTAATGGGGGGGTGTTATCTCTTTTGTCGAAAATCAGCCGTTTTTGCTCTAACATTAAATGCCTCCAAATGGTATTTAATTAACTTCCCGGGGTGAAGAAACCCTTTTTGAGAACTCAGAGTGAGTAAATTGGCCATTTTCATGCACTTTTAACCATTCCATAAATCTTGTGTTTTGGGCCCCTGGAAGCATGAAAATCACTTTAAACATGCTAATTTTAGCTCTAACACTGATGATCCACCTACAAATGTGAACTGACGTTCAAAAATAAAACATTTGAAAACGGACCATTTTCCACATTTCTGAAGCATGACGTAATGGGGGGGTGTTATCTCTTTTGTCGAAAATCAGCCGTTTTTGCTCGAACATTAAATGCCTCCAAATGGTATTTATTTCACTTCCCGAGCCCCTGGAAGCATGAAAATCACTTTAAACATGCTAATTTTAGCTCTAACACTGATGATCCACCTACAAATGTGAACTGACGTTCAAAAATAAAACATTTGAAAACGGACCAGTTTCCACATTTCAAAAGCATGACGTAATGGGGGGGTGTTAGCTCTTTCGTCAAAAATCAGCCGTTTTTGCTCGAACATTAAAATCCTCCAAATGGTATTTAATTAACTTCCCGGGGTGAAGAAACCCTTTTTGAGAACTCAGAGTGAGTAAATTGGCCATTTTCATGCACTTTTAACCATTCCATAAATCTTGTGTTTTGGGCCCCTGGAAGCATGAAAATCACTTTAAACATGCTAATTTTAGCTCTAACACTGATGATCCACCTACAAATGTGAACTGACGTTCAAAAATAAAACATTTGAAAACGGACCATTTTCCACATTTCTGAAGCATGACGTAATGGGGGGGTGTTATCTCTTTTGTCGAAAATCAGCCGTTTTTGCTCGAACATTAAATGCCTCCAAATGGTATTTAATTAACTTCCCGGGGTGAAGAAACCCTTTTTGAGAACTCAGAGTGAGTAAATTGGCCATTTTCATGCACTTTTAACCATTCCATAAATCTTGTGTTTTGGGCCCCTGGAAGCATGAAAATCACTTTAAACATGCTAATTTTAGCTCTAACACTGATGATCCACCTACAAATGTGAACTGACGTTCAAAAATAAAACATTTGAAAACGGACCATTTTCGACATTTCTGAAGCATGACGTAATGGGGGGGTGTTATCTCTTTTGTCGAAAATCAGCCGTTTTTGCTCGAACATTAAATGCCTCCAAATGGTATTTAATTAACTTCCCGGGGTGAAGAAACCCTTTTTGAGAACTCAGAGGGAGTAAATTGGCCATTTTCATGCACTTTTAACCATTCCATAAATCTTGTGTTTTGGGCCCCTGGAAGCATGAAAATCACTTTAAACATGCTAATTTTAGCTCTAACACTGATGATCCACCTACAAATGTGAACTGACGTTCAAAAATAAAACCTTTGAAAACGGACCATTTTCCACATTTCTGAAGCATGACGTAATGGGGGGGTGTTATCTCTTTTGTCGAAAATCAGCCGTTTTTGCTCTAACATTAAATGCCTCCAAATGGTATTTAATTAACTTCCCGGGGTGAAGAAACCCTTTTTGAGAACTCAGAGTGAGTAAATTGGCCATTTTCATGCACTTTTAACCATTCCATAAATCTTGTGTTTTGGGCCCCTGGAAGCATGAAAATCACTTTAAACATGCTAATTTTAGCTCTAACACTGATGATCCACCTACAAATGTGAACTGACGTTCAAAAATAAAACATTTGAAAACGGACCATTTTCCACATTTCTGAAGCATGACGTAATGGGGGGGTGTTATCTCTTTTGTCGAAAATCAGCCGTTTTTGCTCTAACATTAAATGCCTCCAAATGGTATTTAATTAACTTCCCGGGGTGAAGAAACCCTTTTTGAGAACTCAGAGTGAGTAAATTGGCCATTTTCATGCACTTTTAACCATTCCATAAATCTTGTGTTTTGGGCCCCTGGAAGCATGAAAATCACTTTAAACATGCTAATTTTAGCTCTAACACTGATGATCCACCTACAAATGTGAACTGACGTTCAAAAATAAAACATTTGAAAACGGACCATTTTCCACATTTCTGAAGCATGACGTAATGGGGGGGTGTTATCTCTTTTGTCGAAAATCAGCCGTTTTTGCTCGAACATTAAATGCCTCCAAATGGTATTTATTTCACTTCCAGAGCCCCTGGAAGCATGAAAATCACTTTAAACATGCTAATTTTAGCTCTAACACTGATGATCCACCTACAAATGTGAACTGACGTTCAAAAATAAAACATTTGAAAACGGACCATTTTCCACATTTCTAAAGCATGACGTAATGGGGGGGTGTTAGCTCTTTCGTCGAAAATCAGCCGTTTTTGCTCGAACATTAAAATCCTCCAAATGGTATTTAATTAACTTCCCGGGGTGAAGAAACCCTTTTTGAGAACTCAGAGTGAGTAAATTGGCCATTTTCATGCACTTTTAACCATTCCATAAATCTTGTGTTTTGGGCCCCTGGAAGCATGAAAATCACTTTAAACATGCTAATTTTAGCTATAACACTGATGATCCACCTACAAATGTGAACTGACGTTCAAAAATAAAACATTTGAAAACGGACCATTTTCCACATTTCTGAAGCATGACGTAATGGGGGGGTGTTATCTCTTTTGTCGAAAATCAGCCGTTTTTGCTCGAACATTAAATGCCTCCAAATGGTATTTAATTAACTTCCCGGGGTGAAGAAACCCTTTTTGAGAACTCAGAGTGAGTAAATTGGCCATTTTCATGCACTTTTAACCATTCCATAAATCTTGTGTTTTGGGCCCCTGGAAGCATGAAAATCACTTTAAACATGCTAATTTTAGCTCTAACACTGATGATCCACCTACAAATGTGAACTGACGTTCAAAAATAAAACATTTGAAAACGGACCATTTTCCACATTTCTGAAGCATGACGTAATGGGGGGGTGTTATCTCTTTTGTCGAAAATCAGCCGTTTTTGCTCGAACATTAAATGCCTCCAAATGGTATTTAATTAACTTCCCGGGGTGAAGAAACCCTTTTTGAGAACTCAGAGTGAGTAAATTGGCCATTTTCATGCACTTTTAACCATTCCATAAATCTTGTGTTTTGGGCCCCTGGAAGCATGAAAATCACGTTAAACATGCTAATTTTAGCTCTAACACTGATGATCCACGTACAAATGTGAACTGACGTTCAAAAATAAAACATTTGAAAACGGACCATTTTCCACATTTCTGAAGCATGACGTAATGGGGGGGTGTTAGCTCTTTTGTCGAAAATCAGCCGTTTTTGCTCGAACATTAAATGCCTCCAAATGGTATTTAATTAACTTCCCGGGGTGAAGAAACCCTTTTTGAGAACTCAGAGTGAGTAAATTGCCCATTTTCATGCACTTTTAACCATTCCATAAATCTTGTGTTTTGGGCCCCTGGAAGCATGAAAATCACTTTAAACATGCTAATTTTAGCTCTAACACTGATGAGCCACCTACAAATGTGAACTGACGTTCAAAAATAAAACATTTGAAAACGGACCATTTCCACATTTCTGAAGCATGACGTAATGGGGGGGTGTTATCTCTTTTGTCGAAAATCAGCCGTTTTTGCTCGAACATTAAATGCCTCCAAATGGTATTTATTTCACTTCCCGAGCCCCTGGAAGCATGAAAATCACTTTAAACATGCTAATTTTAGCTCTAACACTGATGATCCACGTACAAATGTGAACTGACGTTCAAAAATAAAACATTTGAAAACGGACCATTTTCCACATTTCTGAAGCATGACGTAATGGGGGGGTGTTATCTCTTTTGTCGAAAATCAGCCGTTTTTGCTCTAACATTAAATGCCTCCAAATGGTATTTAATTAACTTCCCGGGGTGAAGAAACCCTTTTTGAGAACTCAGAGTGAGTAAATTGGCCATTTTCATGCACTTTTAACCATTCCATAAATCTTGTGTTTTGGGCCCCTGGAAGCATGAAAATCACTTTAAACATGCTAATTTTAGCTCTAACACTGATGATCCACCTACAAATGTGAACTGACGTTCAAAAATAAAACATTTGAAAACGGACCATTTTCCACATTTCTGAAGCATGACGTAATGGGGGGGTGTTAGCTCTTTTGTCGAAAATCAGCCGTTTTTGCTCGAACATTAAATGCCTCCAAATGGTATTTAATTAACTTCCCGGGGTGAAGAAACCCTTTTTGAGAACTCAGAGTGAGTAAATTGGCCATTTTCATGCACTTTTAACCATTCCATAAATCTTGTGTTTTGGGCCCCTGGAAGCATGAAAATCACTTTAAACATGCTAATTTTAGCTCTAACACTGATGAGCCACCTACAAATGTGAACTGACGTTCAAAAATAAAACATTTGAAAACGGACCATTTCCACATTTCTGAAGCATGACGTAATGGGGGGGTGTTATCTCTTTTGTCGAAAATCAGCCGTTTTTGCTCGAACATTAAATGCCTCCAAATGGTATTTATTTCACTTCCCGAGCCCCTGGAAGCATGAAAATCACTTTAAACAAGCTAATTTTAGCTCTAACACTGATGTTCCACCTACAAATGTGAACTGACGTTCAAAAATAAAACATTTGAAAACGGATCATTTTCCACATTTCTAAAGCACGACGTAATGGGGGGGTGTTAGCTCTTTCGTCGAAAATCAGCCGTTTTTGCTCGAACATTAAAATCCTCCAAATGGTATTTAATTAACTTCCCGGGGTGAAGAAACCCTTTTTGAGAACTCAGAGTGAGTAAATTGGCCATTTTCATGCACTTTTAACCATTCCATAAATCTTGTGTTTTGGGCCCCTGGAAGCATGAAAATCACTTTAAACATGCTAATTTTAGCTATAACACTGATGATCCACCTACAAATGTGAACTGACGTTCAAAAATAAAACATTTGAAAACGGACCATTTTCCACATTTCTGAAGCATGACGTAATGGGGGGGTGTTATCTCTTTTGTGGAAAATCAGCCGTTTTTGCTCGAACATTAAATGCCTCCAAATGGTATTTAATTAACTTCCCGAGCCCCTGGAAGCATGAAAATCACTTTAAACATGCTAATTTTAGCTCTAACACTGATGATCCACCTACAAATGTGAACTGACGTTCAAAAATAAAACATTTGAAAACGGACCATTTTCCACATTTCTGAAGCATGACGTAATGGGGGGGTGTTATCTCTTTTGTCGAAAATCAGCCGTTTTTGCTTGAACATTAAATGCCTCCAAATGGTATTTAATTAACTTCCCGGGGTGAAGAAACCCTTTTTGAGAACTCAGAGTGAGTAAATTGGCCATTTTCATGCACTTTTAACCATTCCATAAATCTTGTGTTTTGGGCCCCTGGAAGCATGAAAATCACTTTAAACATGCTAATTTTAGCTCTAACACTGATGATCCACCTACAAATGTGAACTGACGTTCAAAAATAAAACATTTGAAAACGGACCATTTTCCACATTTCTGAAGCATGACGTAATGGGGGGGTGTTATCTCTTTAGTCGAAAATCAACCGTTTTTGCTCGAACATTAAATGCCTCCAAATGGTATTTAATTAACTTCCCGGGGTGAAGAAACCCTTTTTGAGAACTCAGAGTGAGTAAATTGGCCATTTTCATGCACTTTTAACCATTCCATAAATCTTGTGTTTTGGGCCCCTGGAAGCATGAAAATCACTTTAAACATGCTAATTTTAGCTCTAACACTGATGATCCACCTACAAATGTGAACTGACGTTCAAAAATAAAACATTTGAAAACGGACCATTTTCCACATTTCTGAAGCATGACGTAATGGGGGGGTGTTATCCCTTTTGTCGAAAATCAGCCGTTTTTGCTCTAACATTAAATGCCTCCAAATGGTATTTAATTAACTTCCCGGGGTGAAGAAACCCTTTTTGAGAACTCAGAGTGAGTAAATTGGCCATTTTCATGCACTTTTAACCATTCCATAAATCTTGTGTTTTGGGCCCCTGGAAGCATGAAAATCACTTTAAACATGCTAATTTTAGCTCTAACACTGATGATCCACCTACAAATGTGAACTGACGTTCAAAAATAAAACATTTGAAAACAGACCATTTTCCACATTTCTGAAGCATGACGTAATGGGGGGGTGTTATCTCTTTTGTCGAAAATCAGCCGTTTTTGCTCTAACATTAAATGCCTCCAAATGGTATTTAATTAACTTCCCGGGGTGAAGAAACCCTTTTTGAGAACTCAGAGTGAGTAAATTGGCCATTTTCATGCACTTTTAACCATTCCATAAATCTTGTGTTTTGGGCCCCTGGAAGCATGAAAATCACTTTAAACATGCTAATTTTAGCTCTAACACTGATGATCCACCTACAAATGTGAACTGACGTTCAAAAATAAAACATTTGAAAACGGACCATTTTCCACATTTCTGAAGCATGACGTAATGGGGGGGTGTTATCTCTTTAGTCGAAAATCAACAGTTTTTGCTCGAACATTAAATGCCTCCAAATGGTATTTAATTAACTTCCCGGGGTGAAGAAACCCTTTTTGAGAACTCAGAGTGAGTAAATTGGCCATTTTCATGCACTTTTAACCATTCCATAAATCTTGTGTTTTGGGCCCCTGGAAGCATGAAAATCACTTTAAACATGCTAATTTTAGCTCTAACACTGATGATCCACCTACAAATGTGAACTGACGTTCAAAAATAAAACATTTGAAAACGGACCATTTTCCACATTTCTGAAGCATGACGTAATGGGGGGGTGTTATCCCTTTTGTCGAAAATCAGCCGTTTTTGCTCTAACATTAAATGCCTCCAAATGGTATTTAATTAACTTCCCGGGGTGAAGAAACCCTTTTTGAGAACTCAGAGTGAGTAAATTGGCCATTTTCATGCACTTTTAACCATTCCATAAATCTTGTGTTTTGGGCCCCTGGAAGCATGAAAATCACTTTAAACATGCTAATTTTAGCTCTAACACTGATGATCCACCTACAAATGTGAACTGACGTTCAAAAATAAAACATTTGAAAACAGACCATTTTCCACATTTCTGAAGCATGACGTAATGGTGGGGTGTTATCTCTTTTGTCGAAAATCAGCCGTTTTTGCTCTAACATTAAATGCCTCCAAATGGTATTTAATTAACTTCCCGGGGTGAAGAAACCCTTTTTGAGAACTCAGAGTGAGTAAATTGGCCATTTTCATGCACTTTTAACCATTCCATAAATCTTGTGTTTTGGGCCCCTGGAAGCATGAAAATCACTTTAAACATGCTAATTTTAGCTCTAACACTGATGATCCACCTACAAATGTGAACTGACGTTCAAAAATAAAACATTTGAAAACGGACCATTTTCCACATTTCTGAAGCATGACGTAATGGGGGGGGTGTTATCTCTTTTGTCGAAAATCAGCCGTTTTTGGTCGAACATTAAATGCCTCCAAATGGTATTTATTTCACTTCCCGAGCCCCTGGAAGCATGAAAATCACTTTAAACATGCTAATTTTAGCTCTAACACTGATGATCCACCTACAAATGTGAACTGACGTTCAAAAATAAAACATTTGAAAACGGACCATTTTCCACATTTCTAAAGCATGACGTAATGGGGGGGTGTTAGCTCTTTCGTCGAAAATCAGCCGTTTTTGCTCGAACATTAAAATCCTCCAAATGGTATTTAATTAACTTCCCGGGGTGAAGAAACCCTTTTTGAGAACTCAGAGTGAGTAAATTGGCCATTTTCATGCACTTTTAACCATTCCATAAATCTTGTGTTTTGGGCCCCTGGAAGCATGAAAATCACTTTAAACATGCTAATTTTAGCTATAACACTGATGATCCACCTACAAATGTGAACTGACGTTCAAAAATAAAACATTTGAAAACGGACCATTTTCCACATTTCTGAAGCATGACGTAATGGGGGGGTGTTATCTCTTTTGTCGAAAATCAGCCGTTTTTGCTCGAACATTAAATGCCTCCAAATGGTATTTAAGTAACTTCCCGGGGTGAAGAAACCCTTTTTGAGAACTCAGAGTGAGTAAATTGGCCATTTTCATGCACTTTTAACCATTCCATAAATCTTGTGTTTTGGGCCCCTGGAAGCATGAAAATCACTTTAAACATGCTAATTTTAGCTCTAACACTGATGATCCACCTACAAATGTGAACTGACGTTCAAAAATAAAACATTTGAAAACGGACCATTTTCCACATTTCTGAAGCATGACGTAATGGGGGGGTGTTATCTCTTTTGTCGAAAATCAGCCGTTTTTGCTCGAACATTAAATGCCTCCAAATGGTATTTAATTAACTTCCCGGGGTGAAGAAACCCTTTTTGAGAACTCAGAGTGAGTAAATTGGCCATTTTCATGCACTTTTAACCATTCCATAAATCTTGTGTTTTGGGCCCCTGGAAGCATGAAAATCACTTTAAACATGCTAATTTTAGCTCTAACACTGATGATCCACCTACAAATGTGAACTGACGTTCAAAAATAAAACATTTGAAAACGGACCATTTTCCACATTTCTGAAGCATGACGTAATGGGGGGGTGTTATCTCTTTTGTCGAAAATCAGCCGTTTTTGCTCTAACATTAAATGCCTCCAAATGGTATTTAATTAACTTCCCGGGGTGAAGAAACCCTTTTTGAGAACTCAGAGTGAGTAAATTGGCCATTTTCACGCACTTTTAACCATTCCATAAATCTTGTGTTTTGGGCCCCTGGAAGCATGAAAATCACTTTAAACATGCTAATTTTAGCTCTAACACTGATGATCCACCTACAAATGTGAACTGACGTTCAAAAATAAAACATTTGAAAACGGACCATTTTCCACATTTCTGAAGCATGACGTAATGGGGGGGTGTTATCTCTTTTGTCGAAAATCAGCCGTTTTTGCTCGAACATTAAATGCCTCCAAATGGTATTTATTTCACTTCCCGAGCCCCTGGAAGCATGAAAATCACTTTAAACATGCTAATTTTAGCTCTAACACTGATGATCCACCTACAAATGTGAACTGACGTTCAAAAATAAAACATTTGAAAACGGACCATTTTCCACATTTCTAAAGCATGACGTAATGGGGGGGTGTTAGCTCTTTCGTCGAAAATCAGCCGTTTTTGCTCGAACATTAAAATCCTCCAAATGGTATTTAATTAACTTCCCGGGGTGAAGAAACCCTTTTTGAGAACTCAGAGTGAGTAAATTGGCCATTTTCATGCACTTTTAACCATTCCATAAATCTTGTGTTTTGGGCCCCTGGAAGCATGAAAATCACTTTAAACATGCTAATTTTAGCTATAACACTGATGATCCACCTACAAATGTGAACTGACGTTCAAAAATAAAACATTTGAAAACGGACCATTTTCCACATTTCTGAAGCATGACGTAATGGGGGGGTGTTATCTCTTTTGTGGAAAATCAGCCGTTTTTGCTCGAACATTAAATGCCTCCAAATGGTATTTAATTAACTTCCCGAGCCCCTGGAAGCATGAAAATCACTTTAAACATGCTAATTTTAGCTCTAACACTGATATAGCCGAGATACCCGCCACCCCCTCTCAACACAATCCCCAAAAGGAGTGAAACCGGAAACAGTTCTTGAAGTTTTTGGAAGTGGGATGGAGTGACCATCCCGGCCGTATTTATTAAAACAAAATTAAAACATTAAACGTTTCATGTTATGTACAATTTCATTACCATATTGCGATGTTTGGCTAACCTTAACAGATTCTCTAATACAGAGGTTCTCCTAGCCGAACTAGCAACCTACAAAACATTTCTTGACATATTGAAATTGTACAACCTAACGTTTAAGGGCCAACGGCAAGGTCATAACCGGTGTCAAGATCCCTAACCGGACTTACCCCTCCCACTTGGGATGGGCGACAGCACGGAGGCGTACCTCAAGTGCAACTACTACCAATTTCCCTTGACTTGACGGGGGCACCTAAAACTCGACGCCAGTTAAAGGTCGTTCGAATACTCGTGTGAGGTATCTATAAGGTATCGTGGCCCTTATCCCAACCCCACACAACTTACCGCATCTGCCGTCGCAGATGTCACTGGCCCCGGGAAATTCCCCAGGAGGGGGCTGTAACCCCTCCTACAAAGGAAGGGGCCTTGACCGCCTTTCCTTTACTTCCGGCGACCCATCCTTAGAAGGGACCGCCTCCCCATTGAGGGGCCAATGGCCACCTCTCCCGAGCGCTCCCATCCGTGTTGGGTGACGCCCACTCATAGGGATCTACTAATTAGTGCTCACCGATCATGACCTTACCGCCTACCAAAATAAATACGACAGTGCAATTTAACCTAAAAATACATTGGCCACTATGACCGAAAGAGCATACATCAAAATTCGACACTAACTGAATATCTTTAATGGCAAACATACTCAAAACGAACATTCTTTATTAACTCAAAATCAACATGGCACTACAACCTGAAAACGAAAACGAAACAAAATTAATCAATTTTATTACACACAACTGGCTGTCTTCAGGGGCTGGTGGGTGGGTCAAAATTGGCTCTTCGTTCTGTCCCGAGCTCACGTGCAGCGAGGAGGTGCAGCTTCAGAGCACAAGAACAAGAGGATGTCTTCTGGTCTTGCGTCCCTTTTTATCCGTCTTCAGGGCGGGCGTATACCCGCCCCTGCCTGCCCCTGAGGGCGTGGCTGGCTGCGTCGGTGTCTAGGCCAGCCCATTCTAGGGCGGGAACGAGCGCGCCCCAGCTACGCCGCTTCGGGCATACCAGCTGAGACGCGCCTCCCGCCCAAAACGGCTTCCCGGGGGGATCGAGGCACTCGGCCATAAGTTCGGGGGGACCGATTCGGTCGCCCCTTTCCATATAGCCGAGATACCCGCCACCCCCTCTCAACACAATCCCCAAAAGGAGTGAAACCGGAAACAGTTCTTGAAGTTTTTGGAAGTGGGATGGAGTGACCATCCCGGCCGTATTTATTAAAACAAAATTAAAACATTAAACGTTTCATGTTATGTACAATTTCATTACCATATTGCGATGTTTGGCTAACCTTAACAGATTCTCTAATACAGAGGTTCTCCTAGCCGAACTAGCAACCTACAAAACATTTCTTGACATATTGAAATTGTACAACCTAACGTTTAAGGGCCAACGGCAAGGTCATAACCGGTGTCAAGATCCCTAACCGGACTTACCCCTCCCACTTGGGATGGGCGACAGCACGGAGGCGTACCTCAAGTGCAACTACTACCAATTTCCCTTGACTTGACGGGGGCACCTAAAACTCGACGCCAGTTAAAGGTCGTTCGAATACTCGTGTGAGGTATCTATAAGGTATCGTGGCCCTTATCCCAACCCCACACAACTTACCGCATCTGCCGTCGCAGATGTCACTGGCCCCGGGAAATTCCCCAGGAGGGGGCTGTAACCCCTCCTACAAAGGAAGGGGCCTTGACCGCCTTTCCTTTACTTCCGGCGACCCATCCTTAGAAGGGACCGCCTCCCCATTGAGGGGCCAATGGCCACCTCTCCCGAGCGCTCCCATCCGTGTTGGGTGACGCCCACTCATAGGGATCTACTAATTAGTGCTCACCGATCATGACCTTACCGCCACAGGCCCGGATAGTTGACCGGCTATCCGGGCCCCCCACCAAAACTCCTAGCTAAAGGTCATGCTCCAACGTTTTTAACCATGCTAAGAAGTCTCCTATGAGTAACTCATTTCCCACCCGAGACAAATGCACACCATCCCCCATATACATACTGTCATCATTAATACAACCGTGCGAGATAGAATGCAATGTCCTGGAACGGAACAACCTACTCATTTTGTTATTAAGTTTCCTAACAGAATGGTTCAAAGCAGGGATCGAAATAGCCCCCCGCCACACTTTTCGTGGGATCATATGAGACCACGCAATTATGCACCCCGGAAGTTTCCTCGCCAACCAACTTACGGTGGAAAGCATTGCCTCCAGGAGAAGTCGTCTACCGGTGGTGACCAAATCATTGCCCCCTAAATGTACTATGACTATAGACGGCGGTGACCTCATCCGCCCTAACAAACCCTCAAAGTAAGCTTGAAACTGGTCAATACAGAGACCGCCCCTTCCGTAGAAGGACATCCTGTACCCGTATTCCCCAGCTACGTGAATCATGTCACCTGCTTTGAATACGTCTGCGGCACGCCTCACGTATGAGTGGCCCACGACCCACACCTCCTTTCTCACAGCCGGTGATGTCTGACCGCTGGCCCGGTGTTGGGTCGACTGCATAGTCCGCCCCGCCTCGAAGGCTTGCGTAACTGAAAACCAAACAAAAGACAAGAAGCGTGAGTACATCATTACAGCTTCACAACATGTGCAACCGCACATACCTCTTATAACAACTGGAGGACCAACGCCCCACTCGTTTTACTTGTTCCACATTAAGACCCCTGGCTGCAGCTTCAGTGGCAGCCCCTATCCGAAAGGAGTGGGTCCCAAACTCACCCGGGTCCAAGCCTGCTGCGGTAATTGACATCGCGAGCACCCGCTGAAACTGAAACTTTGTCAGTGGGGTGGCGTCCGCGTGTCTCAACATTGTCCCCCCCCATGATGCCACCCTTTGTGCTAGGTAATCCTCTAAACACCTCACCGGACACATGGAGGACCCTGGAATCCTGCGAATGACTATGCAGTCTCCCACCCCGCTTTGATCGGTTTTTGACTTGACAAAGGATACCGTCATAGTCTCACCCCTGATCTGAACGTGTTGCCGGCACAAACCCCCCGCCACATCCCGCTTGCTCCTTGCCACCAGCTCACTTATCCTCATAGCCCCGTGAAATGCAAGCGTAAAGGCGGCTCGGAACAAACAGGCCTCGAACTGAGACGAGCATATGTCGGGGAGTGTGGCCAGCAACTGGGACAACCTATCCAGACCTATCGGGCGCCTCTCATCTACTCTGCGACCCTCAAGGCGTTGCCACCCACGCAGCGCTTTCTGTACAGCAAAAGACGCTGTCGGGTCCTGGATATTATGAGCCCTGGCAACAAAGGAGATGGCAGCACGATGCCTCTGGGCTGTAGCCACCGACTTCCCAGCCTTACGCAAGGACATCAGAAAATGTACTACCCAATCCTCATGCCCCCAAAGTCCCCCTCTCTCAGTCCCCAAAAAGGCCAAATAAGCCCGAAACGCCCCTTCGTATGCCTTCCTCGTCCTTGGTGCTAGACTCTCTCCCACGAGGTAACGAAGTTCGGGGCACCGAGAGACCAGAGAGCTTCGGGAAAGGGTGCTGGCTCGGGGTCCGCTGAGGGAAGGAAACCCGAGAAAGCCTGCATTTGAAAACGAGACAGTGCATCAGCAGCCTGATTCATCACCCCCGGGACATGTTTAGCTCTGAATACCACGTTCAGTTGCATACACAGTAAGACAATTTCTTTAAGCAGCCTCAAAATCATTTTACAACGTGCTGCCTGACTATTAATGCATTCTACAACGGTCATATTGTCAGACCAAAATATGACAGAATGATTTCTGAATCCATCGGGCCAGGATCTGAGGGCCACCAAAATAGGAAACAGCTCAAGGAAAGCAATATTACTCGTCAGCCCCTCATCGTGCCACCATGTTGGCCACTTTTGTGCCGACCATTTTGTGCCGAAGATGGCGCCGAAACCCATGCTTCCCGCTGAATCCGTCCATAGACCAAGCTCTTCAGAGGACAAGGCCGGTTTGTTCCAGACGACTCGACCATTGAAATCCGCCAAAAATGCTAACCAAATACGCATGTCTTGGCGGACCTCGGCCGATAACCTCGTGCGATGGTGACCCTCCTTTAGGCCGACCATCGCCTGTGCAATCGAACGGGAGAAGGGGCGGGCCATCGGGATCACCCTTAAGGCAAAATTCAACTTCCCCACCAATTGCTGCAGTTGATGCAGCGTAACTTTAGATGCAGTGATACACATTTGTAGGGCTGTCTTGAATTTCGATACTTTGGAAGCTGGTAAACGAAAACAACCCTCACTAGAGTCCAACTCGATCCCGAGGAACTCGAGGCAAGTCGTGGGACCCACAGTTTTACCTGGTGCCAACGGCACGCCAAATTGATTCATTAAAACACAAAATTCAGTCAAGGCCCGGGCACATTCATCATCCCCAGCGGCCCCAAGGAACAGAAAGTCATCGAGGTAATGCATCACATTCCGAAAACCTGTTTTCTTCGTGTAAACCCATTGCAGAAAACTACTGAATTTCTCGAAATAAGCACAAGATATCGAGCACCCCATTGGCATACACCTGTCCATGTAATACAAACCTTGAAACATGAATCCCAACAAACGTTGGTCATCCGGGTATACCGGGAGCAAACGGAACGCTGACTCGATATCTGATTTCGCCATCAGCGTCCCGGGCCCCAGGCGATTCAAAATGGCTACGGCCTCATCGAATGATGCGTACCGCACCGAACACATTTCTGGATTAATTGCATCGTTTACAGAAAGGCCATGAGGGGCTGATAAATTGTGAATCAATCGAAACTCACCCGGGTCCTTCTTGGGGACCACCCCTAAAGGAGAACAAACAAAGTTCGGTACCGGGGGGACAGGAAACGGGCCAGCAACCCGACCTCGGGTAACCTCTTTCCGGATCTTATCCTGTACTACAGTAGTATGCTGCAAGACGGAAAGTTGATTTTTGCACGTCCCGACACCCTGAAAGTTACCCACCGGGATGCGGAAACCATATGAAAAACCGTTTCGTAGCACCCCAGCAGAAGTACGATCTGGGTATTCGCTGAGCCAGGGAATCATCGCCAGGGTATCAATCGGGGTTGGTAAAGGCGCCCCTCGGACTATATTAGACCTGTTTAGCGCCTCCTCTACCCCCATTCTCACCCGATTTGGCTCTGCTCGAGGACTCAGGATGGGGTGCCCCACAACCACTACATTCGTGTTTGAACTTACAAGATCCCGGGGGCCTAGTACATTTGCTTCTGTTGAAATTGTAACAGAACCCCCTCTTCCCTGTATTGCCGGCGGGTCTCGGGTAATCGTCTGTACCCGTACCCGACCGAAAGGGTGTCCCCCCATTTTGGCGGGAGGACTCACTAACAGCACTCCCCACCAATGGCACTTTCAACATTCCCGACTCTTTCATCTTATTCCATGTTAAAGAATCATAACAGTCCCAGGTTAAACTTTTGTAATGCTCCATCGCTTTCCTGAAAAGGTTGTCGTAACAGAACCATTGGTTACCTTGGTGTGATGTCGAGTACCCCATAATTCGTGACTGATATACTGGAAATTCAGGGAGCAAATCAGGCCTACGTTCCCCCAAAATTGCCGTGAAAATTCCCCAAGCATTACCCCAGTTACCAATATTTTCATTCACTTTAAAGGCGGCCATTTTTGCGCGCCAAACACTCGGATGCATCAGATCCTTTTGACCCTTAACAGTTTCGACCTCATAATGATCAACGAGCAGGGAGAAAATGTTAACGTATTCCCCCGCCCAAATCTTTTCCTTTATTTGCAAAGGAACATGTTGCCCCAATCTTTCTCTACGAGAGGGTGTTGACTCATCCCTTGCAATCGGCAATGGCCGCTTACCTGCACTGGACGCTGCTTCCGTCCCTCGTGGCTTGTCTATCGCCGCATCCGGCGCGGGCACCTTGGTTGTATCACGTTTCTCGCGCAACTGCTTTATGAGTGCTTGCGCTTCGGTAGCCATGGCGCCCCCATTACTGTCCCCCAACCATGCTGCTAACTGCGCCGCCAACTCGGGAGGCATATCTCCGGCAGACGTCGGGGTGACTATCACGGGAATCGGATTCCCCTCATCCGGTACCGGGGCCGGTACCGGGGCTGGCGCCTCGAGCGGAGAACAGGGAACCGGGACGTCTCCCCCGACCGGCCCCCTTCTCGGCCTCTTTGGCTTCCCTCCGGCCGGTGGACGCCCCGATCCCTCCTCGCCGTCTCGCTCCGCCAACCGCTTCTTAATTTCGGACATGTCCTTCATGAGTGCCCGAACCAACTGGTCAGTCGACATTCTCTTTGCTCCTTTCTTGGGCATCCTTTCGACGAAGTATCTAAAAGACAAAGAGAGAGATTAAAATGCTCAAAATTGGCTCTTCGTTCTGTCCCGAGCTCACGTGCAGCGAGGAGGTGCAGCTTCAGAGCACAAGAACAAGAGGATGTCTTCTGGTCTTGCGTCCCTTTTTATCCGTCTTCAGGGCGGGCGTATACCTGCCCCTGCCTGCCCCTGAGGGCGTGGCTGGCTGCGTCGGTGTCTAGGCCAGCCCATTCTAGGGCGGGAACGAGCGCGCCCCAGCTACGCCGCTTCGGGCATACCAGCTGAGACGCGCCTCCCGCCCAAAACGGCTTCCCGGGGGGATCGAGGCACTCGGCCATAAGTTCGGGGGGACCGATTCGGTCGCCCCTTTCCATGATCCACCTACAAATGTGAACTGACGTTCAAAAATAAAACATTTGAAAACGGACCATTTTCCACATTTCTGAAGCATGACGTAATGGGGGGGTGTTATCTCTTTTGTCGAAAATCAGCCGTTTTTGCTCGAACATTAAATGCCTCCAAATGGTATTTAATTAACTTCCCGGGGTGAAGAAACCCTTTTTGAGAACTCAGAGTGAGTAAATTGGCCATTTTCATGCACTTTTAACCATTCCATAAATCTTGTGTTTTGGGCCCCTGGAAGCATGAAAATCACTTTAAACATGCTAATTTTAGCTCTAACACTGATGATCCACCTACAAATGTGAACTGACGTTCAAAAATAAAACATTTGAAAACGGACCATTTTCCACATTTCTGAAGCATGACGTAATGGGGGGGTGTTATCTCTTTTGTCGAAAATCAGCCGTTTTTGCTCGAACATTAAATGCCTCCAAATGGTATTTAATTAACTTCCCGGGGTGAAGAAACCCTTTTTGAGAACTCAGAGGGAGTAAATTGGCCATTTTCATGCACTTTTAACCATTCCATAAATCTTGTGTTTTGGGCCCCTGGAAGCATGAAAATCACTTTAAACATGCTAATTTTAGCTCTAACACTGATGATCCACCTACAAATGTGAACTGACGTTCAAAAATAAAACCTTTGAAAACGGACCATTTTCCACATTTCTGAAGCATGACGTAATGGGGGGGTGTTATCTCTTTTGTCGAAAATCAGCCGTTTTTGCTCTAACATTAAATGCCTCCAAATGGTATTTAATTAACTTCCCGGGGTGAAGAAACCCTTTTTGAGAACTCAGAGTGAGTAAATTGGCCATTTTCATGCACTTTTAACCATTCCATAAATCTTGTGTTTTGGGCCCCTGGAAGCATGAAAATCACTTAAAACATGCTAATTTTAGCTCTAACACTGATGATCCACCTACAAATGTGAACTGACGTTCAAAAATAAAACATTTGAAAACGGACCATTTTCCACATTTCTGAAGCATGACGTAATGGGGGGGTGTTATCTCTTTTGTCGAAAATCAGCCGTTTTTGCTCGAACATTAAATGCCTCCAAATGGTATTTATTTCACTTCCAGAGCCCCTGGAAGCATGAAAATCACTTTAAACATGCTAATTTTAGCTCTAACACTGATGATCCACCTACAAATGTGAACTGACGTTCAAAAATAAAACATTTGAAAACGGACCATTTTCCACATTTCTAAAGCATGACGTAATGGGGGGGTGTTAGCTCTTTCGTCGAAAATCAGCCGTTTTTGCTCGAACATTAAAATCCTCCAAATGGTATTTAATTAACTTCCCGGGGTGAAGAAACCCTTTTTGAGAACTCAGAGTGAGTAAATTGGCCATTTTCATGCACTTTTCACCATTCCATAAATCTTGTGTTTTGGGCCCCTGGAAGCATGAAAATCACTTTAAACATGCTAATTTTAGCTATAACACTGATGATCCACCTACAAATGTGAACTGACGTTCAAAAATAAAACATTTGAAAACGGACCATTTTCCACATTTCTGAAGCATGACGTAATGGGGGGGTGTTATCTCTTTTGTCGAAAATCAGCCGTTTTTGCTCGAACATTAAATGCCTCCAAATGGTATTTAATTAACTTCCCGGGGTGAAGAAACCCTTTTTGAGAACTCAGAGTGAGTAAATTGGCCATTTTCATGCACTTTTAACCATTCCATAAATCTTGTGTTTTGGGCCCCTGGAAGCATGAAAATCACGTTAAACATGCTAATTTTAGCTCTAACACTGATGATCCACGTACAAATGTGAACTGACGTTCAAAAATAAAACATTTGAAAACGGACCATTTTCCACATTTCTGAAGCATGACGTAATGGGGGGGTGTTAGCTCTTTTGTCGAAAATCAGCCGTTTTTGCTCGAACATTAAATGCCTCCAAATGGTATTTAATTAACTTCCCGGGGTGAAGAAACCCTTTTTGAGAACTCAGAGTGAGTAAATTGGCCATTTTCATGCACTTTTAACCATTCCATAAATCTTGTGTTTTGGGCCCCTGGAAGCATGAAAATCACTTTAAACATGCTAATTTTAGCTCTAACACTGATGAGCCACCTACAAATGTGAACTGACGTTCAAAAATAAAACATTTGAAAACGGACCATTTCCACATTTCTGAAGCATGACGTAATGGGGGGGTGTTATCTCTTTTGTCGAAAATCAGCCGTTTTTGCTCGAACATTAAATGCCTCCAAATGGTATTTATTTCACTTCCCGAGCCCCTGGAAGCATGAAAATCACTTTAAACATGCTAATTTTAGCTCTAACACTGATGATCCACCTACAAATGTGAACTGACGTTCAAAAATAAAACATTTGAAAACGGACCATTTTCCACATTTCTGAAGCATGACGTAATGGGGGGGTGTTATCTCTTTTGTCGAAAATCAGCCGTTTTTGCTCTAACATTAAATGCCTCCAAATGGTATTTAATTAACTTCCCGGGGTGAAGAAACCCTTTTTGAGAACTCAGAGTGAGTAAATTGGCCATTTTCATGCACTTTTAACCATTCCATAAATCTTGTGTTTTGGGCCCCTGGAAGCATGAAAATCACTTTAAACATGCTAATTTTAGCTCTAACACTGATGATCCACCTACAAATGTGAACTGACGTTCAAAAATAAAACATTTGAAAACGGACCATTTTCCACATTTCTGAAGCATGACGTAATGGGGGGGTGTTATCTCTTTTGTCGAAAATCAGCCGTTTTTGCTCGAACATTAAATGCCTCCAAATGGTATTTATTTCACTTCCCGAGCCCCTGGAAGCATGAAAATCACTTTAAACATGCTAATTTTAGCTCTAACACTGATGATCCACCTACAAATGTGAACTGACGTTCAAAAATAAAACATTTGAAAACGGACCATTTTCCACATTTCTAAAGCATGACGTAATGGGGGGGTGTTAGCTCTTTCGTCGAAAATCAGCCGTTTTTGCTCAAACATTAAAATCCTCCAAATGGTATTTAATTAACTTCCCGGGGTGAAGAAACCCTTTTTGAGAACTCAGAGTGAGTAAATTGGCCATTTTCATGCACTTTTAACCATTCCATAAATCTTGTGTTTTGGGCCCCTGGAAGCATGAAAATCACTTTAAACATGCTAATTTTAGCTCTAACACTGATGATCCACCTACAAATGTGAACTGACGTTCAAAAATAAAACATTTGAAAACGGACCATTTTCCACATTTCTGAAGCATGACGTAATGGGGGGGTGTTATCTCTTTTGTCGAAAATCAGCCGTTTTTGCTCGAACATTAAATGCCTCCAAATGGTATTTAATTAACTTCCCGGGGTGAAGAAACCCTTTTTGAGAACTCAGAGGGAGTAAATTGGCCATTTTCATGCACTTTTAACCATTCCATAAATCTTGTGTTTTGGGCCCCTGGAAGCATGAAAATCACTTTAAACATGCTAATTTTAGCTCTAACACTGATGATCCACCTACAAATGTGAACTGACGTTCAAAAATAAAACCTTTGAAAACGGACCATTTTCCACATTTCTGAAGCATGACGTAATGGGGGGGTGTTATCTCTTTTGTCGAAAATCAGCCGTTTTTGCTCTAACATTAAATGCCTCCAAATGGTATTTAATTAACTTCCCGGGGTGAAGAAACCCTTTTTGAGAACTCAGAGTGAGTAAATTGGCCATTTTCATGCACTTTTAACCATTCCATAAATCTTGTGTTTTGGGCCCCTGGAAGCATGAAAATCACTTAAAACATGCTAATTTTAGCTCTAACACTGATGATCCACCTACAAATGTGAACTGACGTTCAAAAATAAAACATTTGAAAACGGACCATTTTCCACATTTCTGAAGCATGACGTAATGGGGGGGTGTTATCTCTTTTGTCGAAAATCAGCCGTTTTTGCTCGAACATTAAATGCCTCCAAATGGTATTTATTTCACTTCCAGAGCCCCTGGAAGCATGAAAATCACTTTAAACATGCTAATTTTAGCTCTAACACTGATGATCCACCTACAAATGTGAACTGACGTTCAAAAATAAAACATTTGAAAACGGACCATTTTCCACATTTCTAAAGCATGACGTAATGGGGGGGTGTTAGCTCTTTCGTCGAAAATCAGCCGTTTTTGCTCGAACATTAAAATCCTCCAAATGGTATTTAATTAACTTCCCGGGGTGAAGAAACCCTTTTTGAGAACTCAGAGTGAGTAAATTGGCCATTTTCATGCACTTTTCACCATTCCATAAATCTTGTGTTTTGGGCCCCTGGAAGCATGAAAATCACTTTAAACATGCTAATTTTAGCTATAACACTGATGATCCACCTACAAATGTGAACTGACGTTCAAAAATAAAACATTTGAAAACGGACCATTTTCCACATTTCTGAAGCATGACGTAATGGGGGGGTGTTATCTCTTTTGTCGAAAATCAGCCGTTTTTGCTCGAACATTAAATGCCTCCAAATGGTATTTAATTAACTTCCCGGGGTGAAGAAACCCTTTTTGAGAACTCAGAGTGAGTAAATTGGCCATTTTCATGCACTTTTAACCATTCCATAAATCTTGTGTTTTGGGCCCCTGGAAGCATGAAAATCACGTTAAACATGCTAATTTTAGCTCTAACACTGATGATCCACGTACAAATGTGAACTGACGTTCAAAAATAAAACATTTGAAAACGGACCATTTTCCACATTTCTGAAGCATGACGTAATGGGGGGGTGTTAGCTCTTTTGTCGAAAATCAGCCGTTTTTGCTCGAACATTAAATGCCTCCAAATGGTATTTAATTAACTTCCCGGGGTGAAGAAACCCTTTTTGAGAACTCAGAGTGAGTAAATTGGCCATTTTCATGCACTTTTAACCATTCCATAAATCTTGTGTTTTGGGCCCCTGGAAGCATGAAAATCACTTTAAACATGCTAATTTTAGCTCTAACACTGATGAGCCACCTACAAATGTGAACTGACGTTCAAAAATAAAACATTTGAAAACGGACCATTTCCACATTTCTGAAGCATGACGTAATGGGGGGGTGTTATCTCTTTTGTCGAAAATCAGCCGTTTTTGCTCGAACATTAAATGCCTCCAAATGGTATTTATTTCACTTCCCGAGCCCCTGGAAGCATGAAAATCACTTTAAACATGCTAATTTTAGCTCTAACACTGATGATCCACCTACAAATGTGAACTGACGTTCAAAAATAAAACATTTGAAAACGGACAATTTTCCACATTTCTGAAGCATGACGTAATGGGGGGGTGTTATCTCTTTTGTCGAAAATCAGCCGTTTTTGCTCTAACATTAAATGCCTCCAAATGGTATTTAATTAACTTCCCGGGGTGAAGAAACCCTTTTTGAGAACTCAGAGTGAGTAAATTGGCCATTTTCATGCACTTTTAACCATTCCATAAATCTTGTGTTTTGGGCCCCTGGAAGCATGAAAATCACTTTAAACATGCTAATTTTAGCTCTAACACTGATGATCCACCTACAAATGTGAACTGACGTTCAAAAATAAAACATTTGAAAACGGACCATTTTCCACATTTCTGAAGCATGACGTAATGGGGGGGTGTTATCTCTTTTGTCGAAAATCAGCCGTTTTTGCTCGAACATTAAATGCCTCCAAATGGTATTTATTTCACTTCCCGAGCCCCTGGAAGCATGAAAATCACTTTAAACATGCTAATTTTAGCTCTAACACTGATGATCCACCTACAAATGTGAACTGACGTTCAAAAATAAAACATTTGAAAACGGACCATTTTCCACATTTCTAAAGCATGACGTAATGGGGGGGTGTTAGCTCTTTCGTCGAAAATCAGCCGTTTTTGCTCAAACATTAAAATCCTCCAAATGGTATTTAATTAACTTCCCGGGGTGAAGAAACCCTTTTTGAGAACTCAGAGTGAGTAAATTGGCCATTTTCATGCACTTTTAACCATTCCATAAATCTTGTGTTTTGGGCCCCTGGAAGCATGAAAATCACTTTAAACATGCTAATTTTAGCTCTAACACTGATGATCCACCTACAAATGTGAACTGACGTTCAAAAATAAAACATTTGAAAACGGACCATTTTCCACATTTCTGAAGCATGACGTAATGGGGGGGTGTTATCTCTTTTGTCGAAAATCAGCCGTTTTTGCTCGAACATTAAATGCCTCCAAATGGTATTTAATTAACTTCCCGAACCCTGGAAGCATGAAAATCACTTTAAACATGCTAATTTTAGCTCTAACACTGATGATCCACCTACAAATGTGAACTGACGTTCAAAAATAAAACATTTGAAAACGGACCATTTTCCACATTTCTGAAGCATGACGTAATGGGGGGGTGTTATCTCTTTTGTCGAAAATCAGCCGTTTTTGCTCGAACATTAAATGCCTCCAAATGGTATTTAATTAACTTCCCGAGCCCCTGGAAGCATGAAAATCACTTTAAACATGCTAATTATAGCTCTAACACTGATGATCCACCTACAAATGTGAACTGACGTTCAAAAATAAAACATTTGAAAACGGACCATTTTCCACATTTCTGAAGCATGACGTAATGGGGGGGTGTTATCTCTTTTGTGGAAAATCAGCCTTTTTTGCTCGAACATTAAATGCCTCCAAATGGTATTTAATTAACTTCCCGGGGTGAAGAAACCCTTTTTGAGAACTCAGAGTGAGTAAATTGGCCATTTTCATGCACTTTTAACCATTCCATAAATCTTGTGTTTTGGGCCCCTGGAAGCATGAAAATCACTTTAAACATGCTAATTTTAGCTCTAACACTGATGATCCACCTACAAATGTGAACTGACGTTCAAAAATAAAACATTTGAAAATGGACCATTTTCCACATTTCTGAAGCATGACGTAATGGGGGGGTGTTATCTCTTTTGTCGAAAATCAGCCGTTTTTGCTCGAACATTAAATGCCTCCAAATGGTATTTATTTCACTTCCCGAGCCCCTGGAAGCATGAAAATCACTTCAAACATGCTAATTTTAGCTCTAACACTGATGATCCACCTACAAATGTGAACTGACGTTCAAAAATAAAACATTTGAAAACGGACCATTTTCCACATTTCTGAAGCATGACGTAATGGGGGGGTGTTATCTCTTTTGTCGAAAATCAGCCGTTTTTGCTCGAACATTAAATGCCTCCAAATGGTATTTATTTCACTTCCCGAGCCCCTGGAAGCATGAAAATCACTTTAAACATGCTAATTTTAGCTCTAACACTGATGATCCACCTACAAATGTGAACTGACGTTCAAAAATAAAACATTTGAAAACGGACCATTTTCCACATTTCTAAAGCATGACGTAATGGGGGGGTGTTAGCTCTTTCGTCGAAAATCAGCCGTTTTTGCTCGAACATTAAAATCCTCCAAATGGTATTTAATTAACTTCCCGGGGTGAAGAAACCCTTTTTGAGAACTCAGAGTGAGTAAATTGGCCATTTTCATGCACTTTTAACCATTCCATAAATCTTGTGTTTTGGGCCCCTGGAAGCATGAAAATCACTTTAAACATGCTAATTTTAGCTCTAACACTGATGATCCACCTACAAATGTGAACTGACGTTCAAAAATAAAACATTTGAAAACGGACCATTTTCCACATTTCTGAAGCATGACGTAATGGGGGGGTGTTATCTCTTTTGTCGAAAATCAGCCGTTTTTGCTCGAACATTAAATGCCTCCAAATGGTATTTAATTAACTTCCCGAACCCTGGAAGCATGAAAATCACTTTAAACATGCTAATTTTAGCTCTAACACTGATGATCCACCTACAAATGTGAACTGACGTTCAAAAATAAAACATTTGAAAACGGACCATTTTCCACATTTCTGAAGCATGACGTAATGGGGGGGTGTTATCTCTTTTGTCGAAAATCAGCCGTTTTTGCTCGAACATTAAATGCCTCCAAATGGTATTTAATTAACTTCCCGAGCCCCTGGAAGCATGAAAATCACTTTAAACATGCTAATTTTAGCTCTAACACTGATGATCCACCTACAAATGTGAACTGACGTTCAAAAATAAAACATTTGAAAACGGACCATTTTCCACATTTCTGAAGCATGACGTAATGGGGGGGTGTTATCTCTTTTGTGGAAAATCAGCCTTTTTTGCTCGAACATTAAATGCCTCCAAATGGTATTTAATTAACTTCCCGGGGTGAAGAAACCCTTTTTGAGAACTCAGAGTGAGTAAATTGGCCATTTTCATGCACTTTTAACCATTCCATAAATCTTGTGTTTTGGGCCCCTGGAAGCATGAAAATCACTTTAAACATGCTAATTTTAGCTCTAACACTGATGATCCACCTACAAATGTGAACTGACGTTCAAAAATAAAACATTTGAAAATGGACCATTTTCCACATTTCTGAAGCATGACGTAATGGGGGGGTGTTATCTCTTTTGTCGAAAATCAGCCGTTTTTGCTCGAACATTAAATGCCTCCAAATGGTATTTATTTCACTTCCCGAGCCCCTGGAAGCATGAAAATCACTTCAAACATGCTAATTTTAGCTCTAACACTGATGATCCACCTACAAATGTGAACTGACGTTCAAAAATAAAACATTTGAAAACGGACCATTTTCCACATTTCTGAAGCATGACGTAATGGGGGGGTGTTATCTCTTTTGTCGAAAATCAGCCGTTTTTGCTCGAACATTAAATGCCTCCAAATGGTATTTATTTCACTTCCCGAGCCCCTGGAAGCATGAAAATCACTTTAAACATGCTAATTTTAGCTCTAACACTGATGATCCACCTATAATTGTGAACTGACGTTCAAAAATAAAACATTTGAAAACGGACCATTTTCCACATTTCTGAAGCATGACGTAATGGGGGGGTGTTATCTCTTTTGTCGAAAATCAGCCGTTTTTGCTCGAACATTAAATGCCTCCAAATGGTATTTAATTAACTTCCCGAGCCCCTGGAAGCATGAAAATCACTTTAAACATGCTAATTTTAGCTCTAACACTGATGATCCACCTACAAATGTGAACTGACGTTCAAAAATAAAACATTTGAAAACGGACCATTTTCCACATTTCTGAAGCATGACGTAATGGGGGGGTGTTATCTCTTTTGTCGAAAATCAGCCGTTTTTGCTCGAACATTAAATGCCTCCAAATGGTATTTAATTAACTTCCCGAGCCCCTGGAAGCATGAAAATCACTTTAAACATGCTAATTTTAGCTCTAACACTGATGATCCACCTACAAATGTGAACTGACGTTCAAAAATAAAACATTTGAAAACGGACCATTTTCCACATTTCTGAAGCATGACGTAATGGGGGGGTGTTATCTCTTTCGTCGAAAATCAGCCGTTTTTGCTCGAACATTAAAATCCTCCAAATGGTATTTAATTAACTTCCCGGGGTGAAGAAACCCTTTTTGAGAACTCAGAGTGAGTAAATTGGCCATTTTCATGCACTTTTAACCATTCCATAAATCTTGTGTTTTGGGCCCCTGGAAGCATGAAAATCACTTTAAACATGCTAATTTTAGCTCTAACACTGATGATCCACCTACAAATGTGAACTGACGTTCAAAAATAAAACATTTGAAAACGGACCATTTTCCACATTTCTGAAGCATGACGTAATGGGGGGGTGTTATCTCTTTTGTCGAAAATCAGCCGTTTTTGCTCGAACATTAAATGCCTCCAAATGGTATTTAATTAACTTCCCGGGGTGAAGAAACCCTTTTTGAGAACTCAGAGTGAGTAAATTGGCCATTTTCATGCACTTTTAACCATTCCATAAATCTTGTGTTTTGGGCCCCTGGAAGCATGAAAATCACGTTAAACATGCTAATTTTAGCTCTAACACTGATGATCCACGTACAAATGTGAACTGACGTTCAAAAATAAAACATTTGAAAACGGACCATTTTCCACATTTCTGAAGCATGACGTAATGGGGGGGTGTTATCTCTTTTGTCGAAAATCAGCCGTTTTTGCTCGAACATTAAATGCCTCCAAATGGTATTTAATTAACTTCCCGAGCCCCTGGAAGCATGAAAATCACTTTAAACATGCTAATTTTAGCTCTAACACTGATGATCCACCTACAAATGTGAACTGACGTTCAAAAATAAAACATTTGAAAACGGACCATTTTCCACATTTCTGAAGCATGACGTAATGGGGGGGTGTTATCTCTTTTGTGGAAAATCAGCCTTTTTTGCTCGACCATTAAATGCCTCCAAATGGTATTTAATTAACTTCCCGGGGTGAAGAAACCCTTTTTGAGAACTCAGAGTGAGTAAATTGGCCATTTTCATGCACTTTTAACCATTCCATAAATCTTGTGTTTTGGGCCCCTGGAAGCATGAAAATCACTTTAAACATGCTAATTTTAGCTCTAACACTGATGATCCACCTACAAATGTGAACTGACGTTCAAAAATAAAACATTTGAAAACGGACCATTTTCCACATTTCTGAAGCATGACGTAATGGGGGGGTGTTATCTCTTTTGTCGAAAATCAGCCGTTTTTGCTCGAACATTAAATGCCTCCAAATGGTATTTATTTCACTTCCCGAGCCCCTGGAAGCATGAAAATCACTTCAAACATGCTAATTTTAGCTCTTACACTGATGATCCACCTACAAATGTGAACTGACGTTCAAAAATAAAACATTTGAAAACGGACCATTTTCCACATTTCTGAAGCATGACGTAATGGGGGGGTGTTATCTCTTTTGTCGAAAATCAGCCGTTTTTGCTCGAACATTAAATGCCTCCAAATGGTATTTATTTCACTTCCCGAGCCCCTGGAAGCATGAAAATCAATTTAAACATGCTAATTTTAGCTCTAACACTGATGATCCACCTATAATTGTGAACTGACGTTCAAAAATAAAACATTTGAAAATGGACCATTTTCCACATTTCTGAAGCATGACGTAATGGGGGGGTGTTATCTCTTTTGTCGAAAATCAGCCGTTTTTGCTCGAACATTAAATGCCTCCAAATGGTATTTAATTAACTTCCCGAGCCCCTGGAAGCATGAAAATCACTTTAAGCATGCTAATTTTAGCTCTAACACTGATGATCCACCTACAAATGTGAACTGACGTTCAAAAATAAAACATTTGAAAACGGACCATTTTCCACATTTCTGAAGCATGACGTAATGGGGGGGTGTTATCTCTTTTGTCGAAAATCAGCCTTTTTTGCTCGAACATTAAATGCCTCCAAATGGTATTTAACCCCTTCCATGCTGATGACAGAACGGTTCCGTCATCAGCTACGGGTGAGCTGTGCTGATGACGGAACCGTTCCGTCATGAGCCCGTTAGAACCTTAGAACCCTCAGCACAGCGCGAAAATTCGCGCCGCGCTGAAGGGGTTAATTAACTTCCCGAGCCCCTGGAAGCATGAAAATCACTTTAAACATGCTAATTTTAGCTCTAACACTGATGATCCACCTACAAATGTGAACTGACGTTCAAAAATAAAACATTTGAAAACGGACCATTTTCCACATTTCTGAAGCATGACGTAATGGGGGGGTTTTATCTCTTTCGTCGAAAATCAGCCGTTTTTGCTCGAACATTAAAATCCTCCAAATGGTATTTAATTAACTTCCCGGGGTGAAGAAACCCTTTTTGAGAACTCAGAGTGAGTAAATTGGCCATTTTCATGCACTTTTAACCATTCCATAAATCTTGTGTTTTGGGCCCCTGGAAGCATGAAAATCACTTTAAACATGCTAATTTTAGCTTTAACACTGATGATCCACCTACAAATGTGAACTGACGTTCAAAAATAAAACATTTGAAAACGGACCATTTTCCACATTTCTGAAGCATGACGTAATGGGGGGGTGTTATCTCTTTTGTCGAAAATCAGCCGTTTTTGCTCGAACATTAAATGCCTCCAAATGGTATTTAATTAACTTCCCGGGGTGAAGAAACCCTTTTTGAGAACTCAGAGTGAGTAAATTGGCCATTTTCATGCACTTTTAACCATTCCATAAATCTTGTGTTTTGGGCCCCTGGAAGCATGAAAATCACTTTAAACATGCTAATTTTAGCTCTAACACTGATGATCCACCTACAAATGTGAACTGACGTTCAAAAATAAAACATTTGAAAACGGACCATTTTCCACATTTCTGAAGCATGACGTAATGGGGGGGTGTTATCTCTTTTGTGGAAAATCAGCCGTTTTTGCTCGAACATTAAATGCCTCCAAATGGTATTTATTTCACTTCCCGAGCCCCTGGAAGCATGAAAATCACTTTAAACATGCTAATTTTAGCTCTAACTCTGATGATCCACCTACAATTGTGAACTGACGTTCAAAAATAAAACATTTGAAAACGGACCATTTTCCACATTTCTGAAGCATGACGTAATGGGGGGGTGTTATCTCTTTTGTCGAAAATCAGCCGTTTTTGCTCTAACATTAAATGCCTCCAAATGGTATTTAATTAACTTCCCGGGGTGAAGAAACCCTTTTTGAGAACTCAGAGTGAGTAAATTGGCCATTTTCATGCACTTTTAACCATTCCATAAATCTTGTGTTTTGGGCCCCTGGAAGCATGAAAATCACTTTAAACATGCTAATTTTAGCTCTAACACTGATGATCCACCTACAAATGTGAACTGACGTTCAAAAATAAAACATTTGAAAACGGACCATTTTCCACATTTCTGAAGCATGACGTAATGGGGGGGTGTTATCTCTTTTGTCGAAAATCAGCCGTTTTTGCTCGAACATTAAATGCCTCCAAATGGTATTTATTTCACTTCTCGAGCCCCTGGAAGCATGAAAATCACTTCAAACATGCTAATTTTAGCTCTAACACTGATGATCCACCTACAAATGTGAACTGACGTTCAAAAATAAAACATTTGAAAACGGACCATTTTCCACATTTCTGAAGCATGACGTAATGGGGGGGTGTTATCTCTTTTGTCGAAAATCAGCCGTTTTTGCTCGAACATTAAATGCCTCCAAATGGTATTTATTTCACTTCCCGAGCCCCTGGAAGCATATAAATCACTTTAAACATGGTAATTTTAGCTCTAACACTGATGATCCACCTATAATTGTGAACTGACGTTCAAAAATAAAACAAAACATTTGAAAACGGACCATTTTCCACATTTCTGAAGCATGACGTAATGGGGGGGTGTTATCTCTTTTGTCGAAAATCAGCCGTTTTTGCTCGAACATTAAATGCCTCCAAATGGTATTTATTTCACTTCCCGAGCCCCTGGAAGCATGAAAATCACTTTAAACATGCTAATTTTAGCTCTAACACTGATGATCCACCTATAATTGTGAACTGACGTTCAAAAATAAAACATTTGAAAACGGACCATTTTCCACATTTCTGAAGCATGACGTAATGGGGGGGTGTTATCTCTTTTGTCGAAAATCAGCCGTTTTTGCTCGAACATTAAATGCCTCCAAATGGTATTTATTTCACTTCCCGAGCCCCTGGAAGCATGAAAATCACTTTAAACATGGTAATTTTAGCTCTAACACTGATGATCCACCTATAATTGTGAACTGACGTTCAAAAATAAAACAAAACATTTGAAAACGGACCATTTTCCACATTTCTGAAGCATGACGTAATGGGGGGGTGTTATCTCTTTTGTCGAAAATCAGCCGTTTTTGCTCGAACATTAAATGCCTCCAAATGGTATTTATTTCACTTCCCGAGCCCCTGGAAGCATGAAAATCACTTTAAACATGCTAATTTTAGCTCTAACACTGATGATCCACCTATAATTGTGAACTGACGTTCAAAAATAAAACATTTGAAAACGGACCATTTTCCACATTTCTGAAGCATGACGTAATGGGGGGGTGTTAGCTCTTTCGTCGAAAATCAGCCGTTTTTGCTCGAACATTAAAATCCTCCAAATGGTATTTAAATAACTTCCCGGGGTGAAGAAACCCTTTTTGAGAACTCAGAGTGAGTAAATTGGCCATTTTCATGCACTTTTAACCATTCCATAAATCTTGTGTTTTGGGCCCCTGGAAGCATGAAAATCACTTTAAACATGCTAATTTTAGCTCTAACACTGATGATCCACCTACAAATGTGAACTGACGTTCAAAAATAAAACATTTGAAAACGGACCATTTTCCACATTTCTGAAGCATGACGTAATGGGGGGGTGTTATCTCTTTTGTCGAAAATCAGCCGTTTTTGCTCGAACATTAAATGCCTCCAAATGGTATTTAATTAACTTCCCGAACCCTGGAAGCATGAAAATCACTTTAAACATGCTAATTTTAGCTCTAACACTGATGATCCACCTACAAATGTGAACTGACGTTCAAAAATAAAACATTTGAAAACGGGCCATTTTCCACATTTCTGAAGCATGACGTAATGGGGGGGTGTTATCTCTTTTGTCGAAAATCAGCCGTTTTTGCTCGAACATTAAATGCCTCCAAATGGTATTTAATTAACTTCCCGAGCCCCTGGAAGCATGAAAATCACTTTAAACATGCTAATTTTAGCTCTAACACTGATGATCCACCTACAAATGTGAACTGACGTTCAAAAATAAAACATTTGAAAACGGACCATTTTCCACATTTCTGAAGCATGACGTAATGGGGGGGTGTTATCTCTTTTGTGGAAAATCAGCCTTTTTTGCTCGAACATTAAATGCCTCCAAATGGTATTTAATTAACTTCCCGGGGTGAAGAAACCCTTTTTGAGAACTCAGAGTGAGTAAATTGGCCATTTTCATGCACTTTTAACCATTCCATAAATCTTGTGTTTTGGGCCCCTGGAAGCATGAAAATCACTTTAAACATGCTAATTTTAGCTCTAACACTGATGATCCACCTACAAATGTGAACTGACGTTCAAAAATAAAACATTTGAAAATGGACCATTTTCCACATTTCTGAAGCATGACGTAATGGGGGGGTGTTATCTCTTTTGTCGAAAATCAGCCGTTTTTGCTCGAACATTAAATGCCTCCAAATGGTATTTATTTCACTTCCCGAGCCCCTGGAAGCATGAAAATCACTTTAAACATGCTAATTTTAGCTCTAACACTGATGATCCACCTATAATTGTGAACTGACGTTCAAAAATAAAACATTTGAAAACGGACCATTTTCCACATTTCTGAAGCATGACGTAATGGGGGGGGTGTTATCTCTTTTGTCGAAAATCAGCCGTTTTTGCTCGAACATTAAATGCCTCCAAATGGTATTTAATTAACTTCCCGAGCCCCTGGAAGCATGAAAATCACTTTAAACATGCTAATTTTAGCTCTAACACTGATGATCCACCTACAAATGTGAACTGACGTTCAAAAATAAAACATTTGAAAACGGACCATTTTCCACATTTCTGAAGCATGACGTAATGGGGGGGTGTTATCTCTTTTGTCGAAAATCAGCCGTTTTTGCTCGAACATTAAATGCCTCTAAATGGTATTTAATTAACTTCCCGAGCCCCTGGAAGCATGAAAATCACTTTAAACATGCTAATTTTAGCTCTAACACTGATGATCCACCTACAAATGTGAACTGACGTTCAAAAATAAAACATTTGAAAACGGACCATTTTCCACATTTCTGAAGCATGACGTAATGGGGGGGTGTTATCTCTTTCGTCGAAAATCAGCCGTTTTTGCTCGAACATTAAATGCCTCCAAATGGTATTTAATTAACTTCCCGGGGTGAAGAAACCCTTTTTGAGAACTCAGAGTGAGTAAATTGGCCATTTTCATGCACTTTTAACCATTCCATAAATCTTGTGTTTTGGGCCCCTGGAAGCATGAAAATCACTTTAAACATGCTAATTTTAGCTCTAACACTGATGATCCACCTACAAATGTGAACTGACGTTCAAAAATAAAACATTTGAAAACGGACCATTTTCCACATTTCTGAAGCATGACGCAATGGGGGGGTGTTATCTCTTTTGTCGAAAATCAGCCGTTTTTGCTCGAACATTAAATGCCTCCAAATGGTATTTAATTAACTTCCCGGGGTGAAGAAACCCTTTTTGAGAACTCAGAGTGAGTAAATTGGCCATTTTCATGCACTTTTAACCATTCCATAAATCTTGTGTTTTGGGCCCCTGGAAGCATGAAAATCACTTTAAACATGCTAATTTTAGCTCTAACACTGATGATCCACCTACAAATGTGAACTGACGTTCAAAAATAAAACATTTGAAAACGGACCATTTTCCACATTTCTAAAGCATGACGTAATGGGGGGGTGTTAGCTCTTTCGTCGAAAATCAGCCGTTTTTGCTCGAACATTAAAATCCTCCAAATGGTATTTAATTAACTTCCCGGGGTGAAGAAACCCTTTTTGAGAACTCAGAGTGAGTAAATTGGCCATTTTCATGCACTTTTAACCATTCCATAAATCTTGTGTTTTGGGCCCCTGGAAGCATGAAAATCACTTTAAACATGCTAATTTTAGCTCTAACACTGATGATCCACCTACAAATGTGAACTGACGTTCAAAAATAAAACATTTGAAAACGGACCATTTTCCACATTTCTGAAGCATGACGTAATGGGGGGGTGTTATCTCTTTTGTCGAAAATCAGCCGTTTTTGCTCGAACATTAAATGCCTCCAAATGGTATTTAATTAACTTCCCGAGCCCCTGGAAGCATGAAAATCACTTTAAACATGCTAATTTTAGCTCTAACACTGATGATCCACCTACAAATATGAACTGACGTTCAAAAATAAAACATTTGAAAACGGACCATTTTCCACATTTCTGAAGCATGACGTAATGGGGGGGTGTTATCTCTTTTGTCGAAAATCAGCCGTTTTTGCTCGAACATTAAATGCCTCCAAATGGTATTTAATTAACTTCCCGAGCCCCTGGAAGCATGAAAATCACTTTAAACATGCTAATTTTAGCTCTAACACTGATGATCCACCTACAAATGTGAACTGACGTTCAAAAATAAAACATTTGAAAACGGACCATTTTCCACATTTCTGAAGCATGACGTAATGGGGGGTGTTATCTCTTTTGTGGAAAATCAGCCTTTTTTGCTCGACCATTAAATGCCTCCAAATGGTATTTAATTAACTTCCCGGGGTGAAGAAACCCTTTTTGAGAACTCAGAGTGAGTAAATTGGCCATTTTCATGCACTTTTAACCATTCCATAAATCTTGTGTTTTGGGCCCCTGGAAGTATGAAAATCACTTTAAACATGCTAATTTTAGCTCTAACATTGATGATCCACCTACAAATGTGAACTGACGTTCAAAAATAAAACATTTGAAAACGGACCATTTTCCACATTTCTGAAGCATGACGTAATGGGGGGGTGTTATCTCTTTTGTCGAAAATCAGCCGTTTTTGCTCGAACATTAAATGCCTCCAAATGGTATTTATTTCACTTCCCGAGCCCCTGGAAGCATGAAAATCACTTCAAACATGCTAATTTTAGCTCTTACACTGATGATCCACCTACAAATGTGAACTGACGTTCAAAAATAAAACATTTGAAAACGGACCATTCTCCACATTTCTGAAGCATGACGTAATGGGGGGGTGTTATCTCTTTTGTCGAAAATCAGCCGTTTTTGCTCGAACATTAAATGCCTCCAAATGGTATTTATTTCACTTCCCGAGCCCCTGGAAGCATGAAAATCAATTTAAACATGCTAATTTTAGCTCTAACACTGATGATCCACCTATAATTGTGAACTGACGTTCAAAAATAAAACATTTGAAAATGGACCATTTTCCACATTTCTGAAGCATGACGTAATGGGGGGGTGTTATCTCTTTTGTCGAAAATCAGCCGTTTTTGCTCGAACATTAAATGCCTCCAAATGGTATTTAATTAACTTCCCGAGCCCCTGGAAGCATGAAAATCACTTTAAGCATGCTAATTTTAGCTCTAACACTGATGATCCACCTACAAATGTGAACTGACGTTCAAAAATAAAACATTTGAAAACGGACCATTTTCCACATTTCTGAAGCATGACGTAATGGGGGGGTGTTATCTCTTTTGTCGAAAATCAGCCGTTTTTGCTCGAACATTAAATGCCTCCAAATGGTATTTAATTAACTTCCCGAGCCCCTGGAAGCATGAAAATCACTTTAAACATGCTAATTTTAGCTCTAACACTGATGATCCACCTACAAATGTGAACTGACGTTCAAAAATAAAACATTTGAAAACGGACCATTTTCCACATTTCTGAAGCATGACGTAATGGGGGGGTGTTATCTCTTTCGTCGAAAATCAGCCGTTTTTGCTCGAACATTAAAATCCTCCAAATGGTATTTAATTAACTTCCCGGGGTGAAGAAACCCTTTTTGAGAACTCAGAGTGAGTAAATTGGCCATTTTCATGCACTTTTAACCATTCCATAAATCTTGTGTTTTGGGCCCCTGGAAGCATGAAAATCACTTTAAACTGCTAATTTTAGCTCTAACACTGATGATCCACCTACAAATGTGAACTGACGTTCAAAAATAAAACATTTGAAAACGGACCATTTTCCACATTTCTGAAGCATGACGTAATGGGGGGGTGTTATCTCTTTTGTCGAAAATCAGCCGTTTTTGCTCGAACATTAAATGCCTCCAAATGGTATTTAATTAACTTCCCGAGCCCCTGGAAGCATGAAAATCACTTTAAACATGCTAATTTTAGCTCTAACACTGATGATCCACCTACAAATGTGAACTTACGTTCAAAAATAAAACATTTGAAAACGGACCATTTTCCACATTTCTGAAGCATGACGTAATGGGGGGGTGTTATCTCTTTTGTCGAAAATCAGCCGTTTTTGCTCGAACATTAAATGCCTCCAAATGGTATTTAATTAACTTCCCGGGGTGAAGAAACCCTTTTTGAGAACTCAGAGTGAGTAAATTGGCCATTTTCATGCACTTTTAACCATTCCATAAATCTTGTGTTTTGGGCCCCATGGAAGCATGAAAATCACTTTAAACATGCTAATTTTAGCTCTAACACTGATGATCCACCTACAAATGTGAACTGACGTTCAAAAATAAAACATTTGAAAACGGACCATTTTCCACATTTCTGAAGCATGACGTAATGGGGGGGTGTTATCTCTTTTGTGGAAAATCAGCCGTTTTTGCTCGAACATTAAATTCCTCCAAATGGTATTTATTTCACTTCCCGAGCCCCTGGAAGCATGAAAATCACTTTAAACATGCTAATTTTAGCTCTAACACTGATGATCCACCTACAATTGTGAACTGACGTTCAAAAATAAAACATTTGAAAACGGACCATTTTCCACATTTCTGAAGCATGACGTAATGGGGGGGTGTTATCTCTTTTGTCGAAAATCAGCCGTTTTTGCTCTAACATTAAATGCCTCCAAATGGTATTTAATTAACTTCCCGGGGTGAAGAAACCCTTTTTGAGAACTCAGAGTGAGTAAATTGGCCATTTTCATGCACTTTTAACCATTCCATAAATCTTGTGTTTTGGGCCCCTGGAAGCATGAAAATCACTTTAAACATGCTAATTTTAGCTCTAACACTGATGATCCACCTACAAATGTGAACTGACGTTCAAAAATAAAACATTTGAAAACGGACCATTTTCCACATTTCTGAAGCATGACGTAATGGGGGGGTGTTATCTCTTTTGTCGAAAATCAGCCGTTTTTGCTCGAACATTAAATGCCTCCAAATGGTATTTAATTAACTTCCCGGGGTGAAGAAACCCTTTTTGAGAACTCAGAGTGAGTAAATTGGCCATTTTCATGCACTTTTAACCATTCCATAAATCTTGTGTTTTGGGCCCCTGGAAGCATGAAAATCACTTTAAACATGCTAATTTTAGCTCTAACACTGATGATCCACCTACAAATGTGAACTGACGTTCAAAAATAAAACATTTGAAAACGGACCATTTTCCACATTTCTGAAGCATGACGTAATGGGGGGGTGTTATCTCTTTTGTCGAAAATCAGCCGTTTTTGCTCTAACATTAAATGCCTCCAAATGGTATTTAATTAACTTCCCGGGGTGAAGAAACCCTTTTTGAGAACTCAGAGTGAGTAAATTGGCCATTTTCATGCACTTTTAACCATTCCATAAATCTTGTGTTTTGGGCCCCTGGAAGCATGAAAATCACTTTAAACATGCTAATTTTAGCTCTAACACTGATGATCCACCTACAAATGTGAACTGACGTTCAAAAATAAAACATTTGAAAACGGACCATTTTCCACATTTCTGAAGCATGACGTAATGGGGGGGTGTTATCTCTTTTGTCGAAAATCAGCCGTTTTTGCTCGAACATTAAATGCCTCCAAATGGTATTTATTTCACTTCCCGAGCCCCTGGAAGCATGAAAATCACTTTAAACATGCTAATTTTAGCTCTAACACTGATGATCCACCTACAAATGTGAACTGACGTTCAAAAATAAAACATTTGAAAACGGACCATTTTCCACATTTCTAAAGCATGACGTAATGGGGGGGTGTTAGCTCTTTCGTCGAAAATCAGCCGTTTTTGCTCGAACATTAAAATCCTCCAAATGGTATTTAATTAACTTCCCGGGGTGAAGAAACCCTTTTTGAGAACTCAGAGTGAGTAAATTGGCCATTTTCATGCACTTTTAACCATTCCATAAATCTTGTGTTTTGGGCCCCTGGAAGCATGAAAATCACTTTAAACATGCTAATTTTAGCTATAACACTGATGATCCACCTACAAATGTGAACTGACGTTCAAAAATAAAACATTTGAAAACGGACCATTTTCCACATTTCTGAAGCATGACGTAATGGGGGGGTGTTATCTCTTTTGTGGAAAATCAGCCGTTTTTGCTCGAACATTAAATGCCTCCAAATGGTATTTAATTAACTTCCCGAGCCCCTGGAAGCATGAAAATCACTTTAAACATGCTAATTTTAGCTCTAACACTGATGATCCACCTACAAATGTGAACTGACGTTCAAAAATAAAACATTTGAAAACGGACCATTTTCCACATTTCTGAAGCATGACGTAATGGGGGGGTGTTATCTCTTTTGTCGAAAATCAGCCGTTTTTGCTCGAACATTAAATGCCTCCAAATGGTATTTAATTAACTTCCCGGGGTGAAGAAACCCTTTTTGAGAACTCAGAGTGAGTAAATTGGCCATTTTCATGCACTTTTAACCATTCCATAAATCTTGTGTTTTGGGCCCCTGGAAGCATGAAAATCACTTTAAACATGCTAATTTTAGCTCTAACACTGATGATCCACCTACAAATGTGAACTGACGTTCAAAAATAAAACATTTGAAAACGGACCATTTTCCACATTTCTGAAGCATGACGTAATGGGGGGGTGTTATCTCTTTTGTCGAAAATCAGCCGTTTTTGCTCGAACATTAAATGCCTCCAAATGGTATTTAATTAACTTCCCGGGGTGAAGAAACCCTTTTTGAGAACTCAGAGGGAGTAAATTGGCCATTTTCATGCACTTTTAACCATTCCATAAATCTTGTGTTTTGGGCCCCTGGAAGCATGAAAATCACTTTAAACATGCTAATTTTAGCTCTAACACTGATGATCCACCTACAAATGTGAACTGACGTTCAAAAATAAAACCTTTGAAAACGGACCATTTTCCACATTTCTGAAGCATGACGTAATGGGGGGGTGATATCTCTTTTGTCGAAAATCAGCCGTTTTTGCTCTAACATTAAATGCCTCCAAATGGTATTTAATTAACTTCCCGGGGTGAAGAAACCCTTTTTGAGAACTCAGAGTGAGTAAATTGGCCATTTTCATGCACTTTTAACCATTCCATAAATCTTGTGTTTTGGGCCCCTGGAAGCATGAAAATCACTTTAAACATGCTAATTTTAGCTCTAACACTGATGATCCACCTACAAATGTGAACTGACGTTCAAAAATAAAACATTTGAAAACGGACCATTTTCCACATTTCTAAAGCATGACGTAATGGGGGGGGTGTTAGCTCTTTCGTCGAAAATCAGCCGTTTTTGCTCGAACATTAAAATCCTCCAAATGGTATTTAATTAACTTCCCGGGGTGAAGAAACCCTTTTTGAGAACTCAGAGTGAGTAAATTGGCCATTTTCATGCACTTTTCACCATTCCATAAATCTTGTGTTTTGGGCCCCTGGAAGCATGAAAATCACTTTAAACATGCTAATTTTAGCTATAACACTGATGATCCACCTACAAATGTGAACTGACGTTCAAAAATAAAACATTTGAAAACGGACCATTTTCCACATTTCTGAAGCATGACGTAATGGGGGGGTGTTATCTCTTTTGTCGAAAATCAGCCGTTTTTGCTCGAACATTAAATGCCTCCAAATGGTATTTAATTAACTTCCCGGGGTGAAGAAACCCTTTTTGAGAACTCAGAGTGAGTAAATTGGCCATTTTCATGCACTTTTAACCATTCCATAAATCTTGTGTTTTGGGCCACTGGAAGCATGAAAATCACTTTAAACATGCTAATTTTAGCTCTAACACTGATGATCCACCTACAAATGTGAACTGACGTTCAAAAATAAAACATTTGAAAACGGACCATTTTCCACATTTCTGAAGCATGACGTAATGGGGGGGTGTTATCTCTTTTGTCGAAAATCAGCCATTTTTGCTCGAACATTAAATGCCTCCAAATGGTATTTAATTAACTTCCCGGGGTGAAGAAACCCTTTTTGAGAACTCAGAGTGAGTAAATTGGCCATTTTCATGCACTTTTAACCATTCCATAAATCTTGTGTTTTGGGCCCCTGGAAGCATGAAAATCACTTTAAACATGCTAATTTTAGCTCTAACACTGATGATCCACGTACAAATGTGAACTGATGTTCAAAAATAAAACATTTGAAAACGGACCATTTTCCACATTTCTGAAGCATGACGTAATGGGGGGGTGTTAGCTCTTTTGTCGAAAATCAGCCGTTTTTGCTCGAACATTAAATGCCTCCAAATGGTATTTAATTAACTTCCCGGGGTGAAGAAACCCTTTTTGAGAACTCAGAGTGAGTAAATTGGCCATTTTCATGCACTTTTAACCATTCCATAAATCTTGTGTTTTGGGCCCCTGGAAGCATGAAAATCACTTTAAACATGCTAATTTTAGCTCTAACACTGATGAGCCACCTACAAATGTGAACTGACGTTCAAAAATAAAACATTTGAAAACGGACCATTTCCACATTTCTGAAGCATGACGCAATGGGGGGGTGTTATCTCTTTTGTCGAAAATCAGCCGTTTTTGCTCGAACATTAAATGCCTCCAAATGGTATTTATTTCACTTCCCGAGCCCCTGGAAGCATGAAAATCACTTTAAACATGCTAATTTTAGCTCTAACACTGATGATCCACCTACAAATGTGAACTGACGTTCAAAAATAAAACATTTGAAAGCGGACCATTTTCCACATTTCTGAAGCATGACGTAATGGGGGGGTGTTATCTCTTTTGTCGAAAATCAGCCGTTTTTGCTCTAACATTAAATGCCTCCAAATGGTATTTAATTAACTTCCCGGGGTGAAGAAACCCTTTTTGAGAACTCAGAGTGAGTAAATTGGCCATTTTCATGCACTTTTAACCATTCCATAAATCTTGTGTTTTGGGCCCCTGGAAGCATGAAAATCACTTTAAACATGCTAATTTTAGCTCTAACACTGATGATCCACCTACAAATGTGAACTGACGTTCAAAAATAAAACATTTGAAAACGGACCATTTTCCACATTTCTGAAGCATGACGTAATGGGGGGGTGTTATCTCTTTTGTCGAAAATCAGCCGTTTTTGCTCGAACATTAAATGCCTCCAAATGGTATTTATTTCACTTCCCGAGCCCCTGGAAGCATGAAAATCACTTTAAACATGCTAATTTTAGCTCTAACACTGATGATCCACCTACAAATGTGAACTGACGTTCAAAAATAAAACATTTGAAAACGGACCATTTTCCACATTTCTAAAGCATGACGTAATGGGGGGGTGTTAGCTCTTTCGTCGAAAATCAGCCGTTTTTGCTCGAACATTAAAATCCTCCAAATGGTATTTAATTAACTTCCCGGGGTGAAGAAACCCTTTTTGAGAACTCAGAGTGAGTAAATTGGCCATTTTCATGCACTTTTAACCATTCCATAAATCTTGTGTTTTGGGCCCCTGGAAGCATGAAAATCACTTTAAACATGCTAATTTTAGCTCTAACACTGATGATCCACCTACAAATGTGAACTGACGTTCAAAAATAAAACATTTGAAAACGGACCATTTTCCACATTTCTGAAGCATGACGTAATGGGGGGGTGTTATCTCTTTTGTCGAAAATCAGCCGTTTTTGCTCGAACATTAAATGCCTCCAAATGGTATTTAATTAACTTCCCGAGCCCCTGGAAGCATGAAAATCACTTTAAACATGCTAATTTTAGCTCTAACACTGATGATCCACCTACAAATGTGAACTGACGTTCAAAAATAAAACATTTGAAAACGGACCATTTTCCACATTTCTGAAGCATGACGTAATGGGGGGGTGTTATCTCTTTTGTGGAAAATCAGCCTTTTTTGCTCGAACATTAAATGCCTCCAAATGGTATTTAATTAACTTCCCGGGGTGAAGAAACCCTTTTTGAGAACTCAGAGTGAGTAAATTGGCCATTTTCATGCACTTTTAACCATTCCATAAATCTTGTGTTTTGGGCCCCTGGAAGCATGAAAATCACTTTAAACATGCTAATTTTAGCTCTAACACTGATGATCCACCTACAAATGTGAACTGACGTTCAAAAATAAAACATTTGAAAATGGACCATTTTCCACATTTCTGAAGCATGACGTAATGGGGGGGTGTTATCTCTTTTGTCGAAAATCAGCCGTTTTTGCTCGAACATTAAATGCCTCCAAATGGTATTTATTTCACTTCCCGAGCCCCTGGAAGCATGAAAATCACTTCAAACATGCTAATTTTAGCTCTAACACTGATGATCCACCTACAAATGTGAACTGACGTTCAAAAATAAAACATTTGAAAACGGACCATTTTCCACATTTCTGAAGCATGACGTAATGGGGGGGTGTTATCTCTTTTGTCGAAAATCAGCCGTTTTTGCTCGAACATTAAATGCCTCCAAATGGTATTTATTTCACTTCCCGAGCCCCTGGAAGCATGAAAATCACTTTAAACATGCTAATTTTAGCTCTAACACTGATGATCCACCTATAATTGTGAACTGACGTTCAAAAATAAAACATTTGAAAACGGACCATTTTCCACATTTCTGAAGCATGACGTAATGGGGGGGTGTTATCTCTTTTGTCGAAAATCAGCCGTTTTTGCTCGAACATTAAATGCCTCCAAATGGTATTTAATTAACTTCCCGAGCCCCTGGAAGCATGAAAATCACTTTAAACATGCTAATTTTAGCTCTAACACTGATGATCCACCTACAAATGTGAACTGACGTTCAAAAATAAAACATTTGAAAACGGACCATTTTCCACATTTCTGAAGCATGACGTAATGGGGGGGTGTTATCTCTTTTGTCGAAAATCAGCCGTTTTTGCTCTAACATTAAATGCCTCCAAATGGTATTTAATTAACTTCCCGGGGTGAAGAAACCCTTTTTGAGAACTCAGAGTGAGTAAATTGGCCATTTTCATGCACTTTTAACCATTCCATAAATCTTGTGTTTTGGGCCCCTGGAAGCATGAAAATCACTTTAAACATGCTAATTTTAGCTCTAACACTGATGATCCACCTACAAATGTGAACTGACGTTCAAAAATAAAACATTTGAAAACGGACCATTTTCCACATTTCTGAAGCATGACGTAATGGGGGGGTGTTATCTCTTTTGTCGAAAATCAGCCGTTTTTGCTCGAACATTAAATGCCTCCAAATGGTATTTATTTCACTTCCCGAGCCCCTGGAAGCATGAAAATCACTTTAAACATGGTAATTTTAGCTCTAACACTGATGATCCACCTATAATTGTGAACTGACGTTCAAAAATAAAACAAAACATTTGAAAACGGACCATTTTCCACATTTCTGAACCATGACGTAATGGGGGGGTGTTATCTCTTTTGTCGAAAATCAGCCGTTTTTGCTCGAACATTAAATGCCTCCAAATGGTATTTATTTCACTTCCCGAGCCCCTGGAAGCATGAAAATCACTTTAAACATGCTAATTTTAGCTCTAACACTGATGATCCACCTATAATTGTGAACTGACGTTCAAAAATAAAACATTTGAAAACAGACCATTTTCCACATTTCTGAAGCATGACGTAATGGGGGGGTGTTAGCTCTTTCGTCGAAAATCAGCCGTTTTTGCTCGAACATTAAAATCCTCCAAATGGTATTTAAATAACTTCCCGGGGTGAAGAAACCCTTTTTGAGAACTCAGAGTGAGTAAATTGGCCATTTTCATGCACTTTTAACCATTCCATAAATCTTGTGTTTTGGGCCCCTGGAAGCATGAAAATCACTTTAAACATGCTAATTTTAGCTCTAACACTGATGATCCACCTACAAATGTGAACTGACGTTCAAAAATAAAACATTTGAAAACGGACCATTTTCCACATTTCTGAAGCATGACGTAATGGGGGGGTGTTATCTCTTTTGTCGAAAATCAGCCGTTTTTGCTCGAACATTAAATGCCTCCAAATGGTATTTAATTAACTTCCCGAACCCTGGAAGCATGAAAATCACTTTAAACATGCTAATTTTAGCTCTAACACTGATGATCCACCTACAAATGTGAACTGACGTTCAAAAATAAAACATTTGAAAACGGACCATTTTCCACATTTCTGAAGCATGACGTAATGGGGGGGTGTTATCTCTTTTGTCGAAAATCAGCCGTTTTTGCTCGAACATTAAATGCCTCCAAATGGTATTTAATTAACTTCCCGAGCCCCTGGAAGCATGAAAATCACTTTAAACATGCTAATTTTAGCTCTAACACTGATGATCCACCTACAAATGTGAACTGACGTTCAAAAATAAAACATTTGAAAACGGACCATTTTCCACATTTCTGAAGCATGACGTAATGGGGGGGTGTTATCTCTTTTGTGGAAAATCAGCCTTTTTTGCTCGAACATTAAATGCCTCCAAATGGTATTTAATTAACTTCCCGGGGTGAAGAAACCCTTTTTGAGAACTCAGAGTGAGTAAATTGGCCATTTTCATGCACTTTTAACCATTCCATAAATCTTGTGTTTTGGGCCCCTGGAAGCATGAAAATCACTTTAAACATGCTAATTTTAGCTCTAACACTGATGATCCACCTACAAATGTGAACTGACGTTCAAAAATAAAACATTTGAAAATGGACCATTTTCCACATTTCTGAAGCATGACGTAATGGGGGGGTGTTATCTCTTTTGTCGAAAATCAGCCGTTTTTGCTCGAACATTAAATGCCTCCAAATGGTATTTATTTCACTTCCCGAGCCCCTGGAAGCATGAAAATCACTTCAAACATGCTAATTTTAGCTCTAACACTGATGATCCACCTACAAATGTGAACTGACGTTCAAAAATAAAACATTTGAAAACGGACAATTTTCCACATTTCTGAAGCATGACGTAATGGGGGGGTGTTATCTCTTTTGTCGAAAATCAGCCGTTTTTGCTCGAACATTAAATGCCTCCAAATGGTATTTATTTCACTTCCCGAGCCCCTGGAAGCATGAAAATCACTTTAAACATGCTAATTTTAGCTCTAACACTGATGATCCACCTATAATTGTGAACTGACGTTCAAAAATAAAACATTTGAAAACGGACCATTTTCCACATTTCTGAAGCATGACGTAATGGGGGGGTGTTATCTCTTTTGTCGAAAATCAGCCGTTTTTGCTCGAACATTAAATGCCTCCAAATGGTATTTAATTAACTTCCCGAGCCCCTGGAAGCATGAAAATCACTTTAAACATGCTAATTTTAGCTCTAACACTGATGATCCACCTACAAATGTGAACTGACGTTCAAAAATAAAACATTTGAAAACGGACCATTTTCCACATTTCTGAAGCATGACGTAATGGGGGGGTCTTATCTCTTTTGTCGAAAATCAGCCGTTTTTGCTCGAACATTAAATGCCTCCAAATGGTATTTAATTAACTTCCCGAGCCCCTGGAAGCATGAAAATCACTTTAAACATGCTAATTTTAGCTCTAACACTGATGATCCACCTACAAATGTGAACTGACGTTCAAAAATAAAACATTTGAAAACGGACCATTTTCCACATTTCTGAAGCATGACGTAATGGGGGGGTGTTATCTCTTTCGTCGAAAATCAGCCGTTTTTGCTCGAACATTAAAATCCTCCAAATGGTATTTAATTAACTTCCCGGGGTGAAGAAACCCTTTTTGAGAACTCAGAGTGAGTAAATTGGCCATTTTCATGCACTTTTAACCATTCCATAAATCTTGTGTTTTGGGCCCCTGGAAGCATGAAAATCACTTTAAACATGCTAATTTTAGCTCTAACACTGATGATCCACCTACAAATGTGAACTGACGTTCAAAAATAAAACATTTGAAAACGGACCATTTTCCACATTTCTGAAGCATGACGTAATGGGGGGGTGTTATCTCTTTTGTCGAAAATCAGCCGTTTTTGCTCGAACATTAAATGCCTCCAAATGGTATTTAATTAACTTCCCGGGGTGAAGAAACCCTTTTTGAGAACTCAGAGTGAGTAAATTGGCCATTTTCATGCACTTTTAACCATTCCATAAATCTTGTGTTTTGGGCCCCTGGAAGCATGAAAATCACTTTAAACATGCTAATTTTAGCTCTAACACTGATGATCCACCTACAAATGTGAACTGACGTTCAAAAATAAAACATTTGAAAACGGACCATTTTCCACATTTCTGAAGCATGACGTAATGGGGGGGTGTTATCTCTTTTGTCGAAAATCAGCCGTTTTTGCTCGAACATTAAATGCCTCCAAATGGTATTTAATTAACTTCCCGGGGTGAAGAAACCCTTTTTGAGAACTCAGAGTGAGTAAATTGGCCATTTTCATGCACTTTTAACCATTCCATAAATCTTGTGTTTTGGGCCCCTGGAAGCATGAAAATCACTTTAAACATGCTAATTTTAGCTCTAACACTGATGATCCACCTACAAATGTGAACTGACGTTCAAAAATAAAACATTTGAAAACGGACCATTTTCCACATTTCTAAAGCATGACGTAATGGGGGGTGTTAGCTCTTTCGTCGAAAATCAGCCGTTTTTGCTCGAACATTAAAATCCTCCAAATGGTATTTAATTAACTTCCCGGGGTGAAGAAACCCTTTTTGAGAACTCAGAGTGAGTAAATTGGCCATTTTCATGCACTTTTAACCATTCCATAAATCTTGTGTTTTGGGCCCCTGGAAGCATGAAAATCACTTTAAACATGCTAATTTTAGCTCTAACACTGATGATCCACCTACAAATGTGAACTGACGTTCAAAAATAAAACATTTGAAAACGAACCATTTTCCACATTTCTGAAGCATGACGTAATGGGGGGGTGTTATCTCTTTTGTCGAAAATCAGCCGTTTTTGCTCGAACATTAAATGCCTCCAAATGGTATTTAATTAACTTCCCGAGCCCATGGAAGCATGAAAATCACTTTAAACATGCTAATTTTAGCTCTAACACTGATGATCCACCTACAAATGTGAACTGACGTTCAAAAATAAAACATTTGAAAACGGACCATTTTCCACATTTCTGAAGCATGACGTAATGGGGGGGTGTTATCTCTTTTGTCGAAAATCAGCCGTTTTTGCTCGAACATTAAATGCCTCCAAATGGTATTTAATTAACTTCCCGAGCCCCTGGAAGCATGAAAATCACTTTAAACATGCTAATTTTAGCTCTAACACTGATGATCCACCTACAAATGTGAACTGACGTTCAAAAATAAAACATTTGAAAACGGACCATTTTCCACATTTCTGAAGCATGACGTAATGGGGGGGTGTTATCTCTTTTGTGGAAAATCAGCCTTTTTTGCTCGACCATTAAATGCCTCCAAATGGTATTTAATTAACTTCCCGGGGTGAAGAAACCCTTTTTGAGAACTCAGAGTGAGTAAATTGGCCATTTTCATGCACTTTTAACCATTCCATAAATCTTGTGTTTTGGGCCCCTGGAAGTATGAAAATCACTTTAAACATGCTAATTTTAGCTCTAACACTGATGATCCACCTACAAATGTGAACTGACGTTCAAAAATAAAACATTTGAAAACGGACCATTTTCCACATTTCTGAAGCATGACGTAATGGGGGGGTGTTATCTCTTTTGTCGAAAATCAGCCGTTTTTGCTCGAACATTAAATGCCTCCAAATGGTATTTAATTAACTTCCCGGGGTGAAGAAACCCTTTTTGAGAACTCAGAGTGAGTAAATTGGCCATTTTCATGCACTTTTAACCATTCCATAAATCTTGTGTTTTGGGCCCCTGGAAGCATGAAAATCACTTTAAACATGCTAATTTTAGCTCTAACACTGATGATCCACCTACAAATGTGAACTGACGTTCAAAAATAAAACATTTGAAAACGGACCATTTTCCACATTTCTAAAGCATGACGTAATGGGGGGGTGTTAGCTCTTTCGTCGAAAATCAGCCGTTTTTGCTCGAACATTAAAATCCTCCAAATGGTATTTAATTAACTTCCCGGGGTGAAGAAACCCTTTTTGAGAACTCAGAGTGAGTAAATTGGCCATTTTCATGCACTTTTAACCATTCCATAAATCTTGTGTTTTGGGCCCCTGGAAGCATGAAAATCACTTTAAACATGCTAATTTTAGCTCTAACACTGATGATCCACCTACAAATGTGAACTGACGTTCAAAAATAAAACATTTGAAAACGGACCATTTTCCACATTTCTGAAGCATGACGTAATGGGGGGGTGTTATCTCTTTTGTCGAAAATCAGCCGTTTTTGCTCGAACATTAAATGCCTCCAAATGGTATTTAATTAACTTCCCGAGCCCATGGAAGCATGAAAATCACTTTAAACATGCTAATTTTAGCTCTAACACTGATGATCCACCTACAAATGTGAACTGACGTTCAAAAATAAAACATTTGAAAACGGACCATTTTCCACATTTCTGAAGCATGACGTAATGGGGGGGTGTTATCTCTTTTGTCGAAAATCAGCCGTTTTTGCTCGAACATTAAATGCCTCCAAATGGTATTTAATTAACTTCCCGAGCCCCTGGAAGCATGAAAATCACTTTAAACATGCTAATTTTAGCTCTAACACTGATGATCCACCTACAAATGTGAACTGACGTTCAAAAATAAAACATTTGAAAACGGACCATTTTCCACATTTCTGAAGCATGACGTAATGGGGGGGTGTTATCTCTTTTGTGGAAAATCAGCCTTTTTTGCTCGACCATTAAATGCCTCCAAATGGTATTTAATTAACTTCCCGGGGTGAAGAAACCCTTTTTGAGAACTCAGAGTGAGTAAATTGGCCATTTTCATGCACTTTTAACCATTCCATAAATCTTGTGTTTTGGGCCCCTGGAAGTATGAAAATCACTTTAAACATGCTAATTTTAGCTCTAACACTGATGATCCACCTACAAATGTGAACTGACGTTCAAAAATAAAACATTTGAAAACGGACCATTTTCCACATTTCTGAAGCATGACGTAATGGGGGGGTGTTATCTCTTTTGTCGAAAATCAGCCGTTTTTGCTCGAACATTAAATGCCTCCAAATGGTATTTATTTCACTTCCCGAGCCCCTGGAAGCATGAAAATCACTTCAAACATGCTAATTTTAGCTCTTACACTGATGATCCACCTACAAATGTGAACTGACGTTCAAAAATAAAACATTTGAAAACGGACCATTTTCCACATTTCTGAAGCATGACGTAATGGGGGGGTGTTATCTCTTTTGTCGAAAATCAGCCGTTTTTGCTCGAACATTAAATGCCTCCAAATGGTATTTATTTCACTTCCCGAGCCCCTGGAAGCATGAAAATCAATTTAAACATGCTAATTTTAGCTCTAACACTGATGATCCACCTATAATTGTGAACTGACGTTCAAAAATAAAACATTTGAAAATGGACCATTTTCCACATTTCTGAAGCATGACGTAATGGGGGGGTGTTATCTCTTTTGTCGAAAATCAGCCGTTTTTGCTCGAACATTAAATGCCTCCAAATGGTATTTAATTAACTTCCCGAGCCCCTGGAAGCATGAAAATCACTTTAAGCATGCTAATTTTAGCTCTAACACTGATGATCCACCTACAAATGTGAACTGACTTTCAAAAATAAAACATTTGAAAACGGACCATTTTCCACATTTCTGAAGCATGACGTAATGGGGGGGTGTTATCTCTTTTGTCGAAAATCAGCCGTTTTTGCTCGAACATTAAATGCCTCCAAATGGTATTTAATTAACTTCCCGGGGTGAAGAAACCCTTTTTGAGAACTCAGAGTGAGTAAATTGGCCATTTTCATGCACTTTTAACCATTCCATAAATCTTGTGTTTTGGGCCCCTGGAAGCATGAAAATCACTTTAAACATGCTAATTTTAGCTCTAACACTGATGATCCACCTACAAATGTGAACTGACGTTCAAAAATAAAACATTTGAAAACGGACCATTTTCCACATTTCTGAAGCATGACGTAATGGGGGGGTGTTATCTCTTTTGTCGAAAATCAGCCGTTTTTGCTCGAACATTAAATGCCTCCAAATGGTATTTAATTAACTTCCCGAGCCCCTTGAAGCATGAAAATCACTTTAAACATGCTAATTTTAGCTCTAACACTGATGATCCACCTACAAATGTGAACTTACGTTCAAAAATAAAACATTTGAAAACGGACCATTTTCCACATTTCTGAAGCATGACGTAATGGGGGGGTGTTATCTCTTTTGTCGAAAATCAGCCGTTTTTGCTCGAACATTAAATGCCTCCAAATGGTATTTAATTAACTTCCCGGGGTGAAGAAACCCTTTTTGAGAACTCAGAGTGAGTAAATTGGCCATTTTCATGCACTTTTAACCATTCCATAAATCTTGTGTTTTGGGCCCCTGGAAGCATGAAAATCACTTTAAACATGCTAATTTTAGCTCTAACACTGATGATCCACCTACAAATGTGAACTGACGTTCAAAAATAAAACATTTGAAAACGGACCATTTTCCACATTTCTGAAGCATGACGTAATGGGGGGGTGTTATCTCTTTTGTGGAAAATCAGCCGTTTTTGCTCGAACATTAAATGCCTCCAAATGGTATTTATTTCACTTCCCGAGCCCCTGGAAGCATGAAAATCACTTTAAACATGCTAATTTTAGCTCTAACACTGATGATCCACCTACAATTGTGAACTGACGTTCAAAAATAAAACATTTGAAAACGGACCATTTTCCACATTTCTGAAGCATGACGTAATGGGGGGGTGTTATCTCTTTTGTCGAAAATCAGCCGTTTTTGCTCTAACATTAAATGCCTCCAAATGGTATTTAATTAACTTCCCGGGGTGAAGAAACCCTTTTTGAGAACTCAGAGTGAGTAAATTGGCCATTTTCATGCACTTTTAACCATTCCATAAATCTTGTGTTTTGGGCCCCTGGAAGCATGAAAATCACTTTAAACATGCTAATTTTAGCTCTAACACTGATGATCCACCTACAAATGTGAACTGACGTTCAAAAATAAAACATTTGAAAACGGACCATTTTCCACATTTCTGAAGCATGACGTAATGGGGGGGTGTTATCTCTTTTGTCGAAAATCAGCCGTTTTTGCTCGAACATTAAATGCCTCCAAATGGTATTTATTTCACTTCTCGAGCCCCTGGAAGCATGAAAATCACTTCAAACATGCTAATTTTAGCTCTAACACTGATGATCCACCTACAAATGTGAAATGACGTTCAAAAATAAAACATTTGAAAACGGACCATTTTCCACATTTCTGAAGCATGACGTAATGGGGGGGTGTTATCTCTTTTGTCGAAAATCAGCCGTTTTTGCTCGAACATTAAATGCCTCCAAATGGTATTTATTTCACTTCCCGAGCCCCTGGAAGCATGAAAATCACTTTAAACATGCTAATTTTAGCTCTAACACTGATGATCCACCTATAATTGTGAACTGACGTTCAAAAATAAAACAAAACATTTGAAAACGGACCATTTTCCACATTTCTGAAGCATGACGTAATGGGGGGGTGTTATCTCTTTTGTCGAAAATCAGCCATTTTTGCTCGAACATTAAATGCCTCCAAATGGTATTTATTTCACTTCCCGAGCCCCTGGAAGCATGAAAATCACTTTAAACATGCTAATTTTAGCTCTAACACTGATGATCCACCTATAATTGTGAACTGACGTTCAAAAATAAAACATTTGAAAACGGACCATTTTCCACATTTCTGAAGCATGACGTAATGGGGGGGTGTTATCTCTTTTGTCGAAAATCAGCCGTTTTTGCTCGAACATTAAATGCCTCCAAATGGTATTTAATTAACTTCCCGAGCCCCTGGAAGCATGAAAATCACTTTAAACATGCTAATTTTAGCTCTAACACTGATGATCCACCTACAAATGTGAACTGACGTTCAAAAATAAAACATTTGAAAACGGACCATTTTCCACATTTCTGAAGCATGACGTAATGGGGGGGTGTTATCTCTTTTGTCGAAAATCAGCCGTTTTTGCTCGAACATTAAATGCCTCCAAATGGTATTTAATTAACTTCCCGAGCCCCTGGAAGCATGAAAATCACTTTAAACATGCTAATTTTAGCTCTAACACTGATGATCCACCTACAAATGTGAACTGACGTTCAAAAATAAAACATTTGAAAACGGACCATTTTCCACATTTCTGAAGCATGACGTAATGGGGGGGTGTTATCTCTTTCGTCGAAAATCAGCCGTTTTTGCTCGAACATTAAAATCCTCCAAATGGTATTTAATTAAGTTCCCGGGGTGAAGAAACCCTTTTTGAGAACTCAGAGTGAGTAAATTGGCCATTTTCATGCACTTTTAACCATTCCATAAATCTTGTGTTTTGGGCCCCTGGAAGCATGAAAATCACTTTAAACATGCTAATTTTAGCTCTAACACTGATGATCCACCTACAAATGTGAACTGACGTTCAAAAATAAAACATTTGAAAACGGACCATTTTCCACATTTCTGAAGCATGACGTAATGGGGGGGTGTTATCTCTTTTGTCGAAAATCAGCCGTTTTTGCTCGAACATTAAATGCCTCCAAATGGTATTTATTTCACTTCCCGAGCCCCTGGAAGCATGAAAATCACTTTAAACATGCTAATTTTAGCTCTAACACTGATGATCCACCTATAATTGTGAACTGACGTTCAAAAATAAAACAAAACATTTGAAAACGGACCATTTTCCACATTTCTGAAGCATGACGTAATGGGGGGGTGTTATCTCTTTTGTCGAAAATCAGCCATTTTTGCTCGAACATTAAATGCCTCCAAATGGTATTTATTTCACTTCCCGAGCCCCTGGAAGCATGAAAATCACTTTAAACATGCTAATTTTAGCTCTAACACTGATGATCCACCTATAATTGTGAACTGACGTTCAAAAATAAAACATTTGAAAACGGACCATTTTCCACATTTCTGAAGCATGACGTAATGGGGGGGTGTTATCTCTTTTGTCGAAAATCAGCCGTTTTTGCTCGAACATTAAATGCCTCCAAATGGTATTTATTTCACTTCTCGAGCCCCTGGAAGCATGAAAATCACTTCAAACATGCTAATTTTAGCTCTAACACTGATGATCCACCTACAAATGTGAACTGACGTTCAAAAATAAAACATTTGAAAACGGACCATTTTCCACATTTCTGAAGCATGACGTAATGGGGGGGTGTTATCTCTTTTGTCGAAAATCAGCCGTTTTTGCTCGAACATTAAATGCCTCCAAATGGTATTTATTTCACTTCCCGAGCCCCTGGAAGCATGAAAATCACTTTAAACATGCTAATTTTAGCTCTAACACTGATGATCCACCTATAATTGTGAACTGACGTTCAAAAATAAAACAAAACATTTGAAAACGGACCATTTTCCACATTTCTGAAGCATGACGTAATGGGGGGGTGTTATCTCTTTTGTCGAAAATCAGCCATTTTTGCTCGAACATTAAATGCCTCCAAATGGTATTTATTTCACTTCCCGAGCCCCTGGAAGCATGAAAATCACTTTAAACATGCTAATTTTAGCTCTAACACTGATGATCCACCTATAATTGTGAACTGACGTTCAAAAATAAAACATTTGAAAACGGACCATTTTCCACATTTCTGAAGCATGACGTAATGGGGGGGTGTTATCTCTTTTGTCGAAAATCAGCCGTTTTTGCTCGAACATTAAATGCCTCCAAATGGTATTTAATTAACTTCCCGAGCCCCTGGAAGCATGAAAATCACTTTAAACATGCTAATTTTAGCTCTAACACTGATGATCCACCTACAAATGTGAACTGACGTTCAAAAATAAAACATTTGAAAACGGACCCTTTTCCACATTTCTGAAGCATGACGTAATGGGGGGGTGTTATCTCTTTTGTCGAAAATCAGCCGTTTTTGCTCAAACATTAAATGCCTCCAAATGGTATTTAATTAACTTCCCGAGCCCCTGGAAGCATGAAAATCACTTTAAACATGCTAATTTTAGCTCTAACACTGATGATCCACCTACAAATGTGAACTGACGTTCAAAAATAAAACATTTGAAAACGGACCATTTTCCACATTTCTGAAGCATGACGTAATGGGGGGGTGTTATCTCTTTCGTCGAAAATCAGCCGTTTTTGCTCGAACATTAAAATCCTCCAAATGGTATTTAATTAAGTTCCCGGGGTGAAGAAACCCTTTTTGAGAACTCAGAGTGAGTAAATTGGCCATTTTCATGCACTTTTAACCATTCCATAAATCTTGTGTTTTGGGCCCCTGGAAGCATGAAAATCACTTTAAACATGCTAATTTTAGCTCTAACACTGATGATCCACCTACAAATGTGAACTGACGTTCAAAAATAAAACATTTGAAAACGGACCATTTTCCACATTTCTGAAGCATGACGTAATGGGGGGGTGTTATCTCTTTTGTCGAAAATCAGCCGTTTTTGCTCGAACATTAAATGCCTCCAAATGGTATTTAATTAACTTCCCGGGGTGAAGAAACCCTTTTTGAGAACTCAGAGTGAGTAAATTGGCCATTTTCATGCACTTTTAACCATTCCATAAATCTTGTGTTTTGGGCCCCTGGAAGCATGAAAATCACTTTAAACATGCTAATTTTAGCTCTAACACTGATGATCCACCTACAAATGTGAACTGACGTTCAAAAATAAAACATTTGAAAACGGACCATTTTCCACATTTCTGAAGCATGACGTAATGGGGGGGTGTTATCTCTTTTGTCGAAAATCAGCCGTTTTTGCTCGAACATTAAATGCCTCCAAATGGTATTTAATTAACTTCCCGGGGTGAAGAAACCCTTTTTGAGAACTCAGAGTGAGTAAATTGGCCATTTTCATGCACTTTTAACCATTCCATAAATCTTGTGTTTTGGGCCCCTGGAAGCATGAAAATCACTTTAAACATGCTAATTTTAGCTCTAACACTGATGATCCACCTACAAATGTGAACTGACGTTCAAAAATAAAACATTTGAAAACGGACCATTTTCCACATTTCTAAAGCATGACGTAATGGGGGGGTGTTAGCTCTTTCGTCGAAAATCAGCCGTTTTTGCTCGAACATTAAAATCCTCCAAATGGTATTTAATTAACTTCCCGGGGTGAAGAAACCCTTTTTGAGAACTCAGAGTGAGTAAATTGGCCATTTTCATGCACTTTTAACCATTCCATAAATCTTGTGTTTTGGGCCCCTGGAAGCATGAAAATCACTTTAAACATGCTAATTTTAGCTCTAACACTGATGATCCACCTACAAATGTGAACTGACGTTCAAAAATAAAACATTTGAAAACGGACCATTTTCCACATTTCTGAAGCATGACGTAATGGGGGGGTGTTATCTCTTTTGTCGAAAATCAGCCGTTTTTGCTCGAACATTAAATGCCTCCAAATGGTATTTAATTAACTTCCCGAGCCCATGGAAGCATGAAAATCACTTTAAACATGCTAATTTTCGCTCTAACACTGATGATCCACCTACAAATGTGAACTGACGTTCAAAAATAAAACATTTGAAAACGGACCATTTTCCACATTTCTGAAGCATGACGTAATGGGGGGGTGTTATCTCTTTTGTCGAAAATCAGCCGTTTTTGCTCGAACATTAAATGCCTCCAAATGGTATTTAATTAACTTCCCGAGCCCCTGGAAGCATGAAAATCACTTTAAACATGCTAATTTTAGCTCTAACACTGATGATCCACCTACAAATGTGAACTGACGTTCAAAAATAAAACATTTGAAAACGGACCATTTTCCACATTTCTGAAGCATGACGTAATGGGGGGGTGTTATCTCTTTTGTGGAAAATCAGCCTTTTTTGCTCGACCATTAAATGCCTCCAAATGGTATTTAATTAACTTCCCGGGGTGAAGAAACCCTTTTTGAGAACTCAGAGTGAGTAAATTGGCCATTTTCATGCACTTTTAACCATTCCATAAATCTTGTGTTTTGGGCCCCTGGAAGTATGAAAATCACTTTAAACATGCTAATTTTAGCTCTAACACTGATGATCCACCTACAAATGTGAACTGACGTTCAAAAATAAAACATTTGAAAACGGACCATTTTCCACATTTCTGAAGCATGACGTAATGGGGGGGTGTTATCTCTTTTGTCGAAAATCAGCCGTTTTTGCTCGAACATTAAATGCCTCCAAATGGTATTTATTTCACTTCCCGAGCCCCTGGAAGCATGAAAATCACTTTAAACATGCTAATTTTAGCTCTAACACTGATGATCCACCTACAAATGTGAACTGACGTTCAAAAATAAAACATTTGAAAACGGACCATTTTCCACATTTCTGAAGCATGACGTAATGGGGGGGTGTTATCTCTTTTGTGGAAAATCAGCCTTTTTTGCTCGACCATTAAATGCCTCCAAATGGTATTTAATTAACTTCCCGGGGTGAAGAAACCCTTTTTGAGAACCCAGAGTGAGTAAATTGGCCATTTTCATGCACTTTTAACCATTCCATAAATCTTGTGTTTTGGGCCCCTGGAAGTATGAAAATCACTTTAAACATGCTAATTTTAGCTCTAACACTGATGATCCACCTACAAATGTGAACTGACGTTCAAAAATAAAACATTTGAAAACGGACCATTTTCCACATTTCTGAAGCATGACGTAATGGGGGGGTGTTATCTCTTTTGTCGAAAATCAGCCGTTTTTGCTCGAACATTAAATGCCTCCAAATGGTATTTATTTCACTTCCCGAGCCCCTGGAAGCATGAAAATCACTTCAAACATGCTAATTTTAGCTCTTACACTGATGATCCACCTACAAATGTGAACTGACGTTCAAAAATAAAACATTTGAAAACGGACCATTTTCCACATTTCTGAAGCATGACGTAATGGGGGGGTGTTATCTCTTTTGTCGAAAATCAGCCGTTTTTGCTCGAACATTAAATGCCTCCAAATGGTATTTATTTCACTTCCCGAGCCCCTGGAAGCATGAAAATCAATTTAAACATGCTAATTTTAGCTCTAACACTGATGATCCACCTATAATTGTGAACTGACGTTCAAAAATAAAACATTTGAAAATGGACCATTTTCCACATTTCTGAAGCATGACGTAATGGGGGGGTGTTATCTCTTTTGTCGAAAATCAGCCGTTTTTGCTCGAACATTAAATGCCTCCAAATGGTATTTAATTAACTTCCCGAGCCCCTGGAAGCATGAAAATCACTTTAAGCATGCTAATTTTAGCTCTAACACTGATGATCCACCTACAAATGTGAACTGACGTTCAAAAATAAAACATTTGAAAACGGACCATTTTCCACATTTCTGAAGCATGACGTAATGGGGGGGTGTTATCTCTTTTGTCGAAAATCAGCCGTTTTTGCTCGAACATTAAATGCCTCCAAATGGTATTTAATTAACTTCCCGAGCCCCTGGAAGCATGAAAATCACTTTAAACATGCTAATTTTAGCTCTAACACTGATGATCCACCTACAAATGTGAACTGACGTTCAAAAATAAAACATTTGAAAACGGACCATTTTCCACATTTCTGAAGCATGACGTAATGGGGGGGTGTTATCTCTTTCGTCGAAAATCAGCCGTTTTTGCTCGAACATTAAAATCCTCCAAATGGTATTTAATTAACTTCCCGGGGTGAAGAAACCCTTTTTGAGAACTCAGAGTGAGTAAATTGGCCATTTTCATGCACTTTTAACCATTCCATAAATCTTGTGTTTTGGGCCCCTGGAAGCATGAAAATCACTTTAAACATGCTAATTTTAGCTCTAACACTGATGATCCACCTACAAATGTGAACTGACGTTCAAAAATAAAACATTTGAAAACGGACCATTTTCCACATTTCTGAAGCATGACGTAATGGGGGGGTGTTATCTCTTTTGTCGAAAATCAGCCGTTTTTGCTCGAACATTAAATGCCTCCAAATGGTATTTAATTAACTTCCCGAGCCCCTTGAAGCATGAAAATCACTTTAAACATGCTAATTTTAGCTCTAACACTGATGATCCACCTACAAATGTGAACTTACGTTCAAAAATAAAACATTTGAAAACGGACCATTTTCCACATTTCTGAAGCATGACGTAATGGGGGGGTGTTATCTCTTTTGTCGAAAATCAGCCGTTTTTGCTCGAACATTAAATGCCTCCAAATGGTATTTAATTAACTTCCCGGGGTGAAGAAACCCTTTTTGAGAACTCAGAGTGAGTAAATTGGCCATTTTCATGCACTTTTAACCATTCCATAAATCTTGTGTTTTGGGCCCCTGGAAGCATGAAAATCACTTTAAACATGCTAATTTTAGCTCTAACACTGATGATCCACCTACAAATGTGAACTGACGTTCAAAAATAAAACATTTGAAAACGGACCATTTTCCACATTTCTGAAGCATGACGTAATGGGGGGGTGTTATCTCTTTTGTGGAAAATCAGCCGTTTTTGCTCGAACATTAAATGCCTCCAAATGGTATTTATTTCACTTCCCGAGCCCCTGGAAGCATGAAAATCACTTTAAACATGCTAATTTTAGCTCTAACACTGATGATCCACCTACAATTGTGAACTGACGTTCAAAAATAAAACATTTGAAAACGGACCATTTTCCACATTTCTGAAGCATGACGTAATGGGGGGGTGTTATCTCTTTTGTCGAAAATCAGCCGTTTTTGCTCTAACATTAAATGCCTCCAAATGGTATTTAATTAACTTCCCGGGGTGAAGAAACCCTTTTTGAGAACTCAGAGTGAGTAAATTGGCCATTTTCATGCACTTTTAACCATTCCATAAATCTTGTGTTTTGGGCCCCTGGAAGCATGAAAATCACTTTAAACATGCTAATTTTAGCTCTAACACTGATGATCCACCTACAAATGTGAACTGACGTTCAAAAATAAAACATTTGAAAACGGACCATTTTCCACATTTCTGAAGCATGACGTAATGGGGGGGTGTTATCTCTTTTGTCGAAAATCAGCCGTTTTTGCTCGAACATTAAATGCCTCCAAATGGTATTTATTTCACTTCCCGAGCCCCTGGAAGCATGAAAATCACTTTAAACATGCTAATTTTAGCTCTAACACTGATGATCCACCTATAATTGTGAACTGACGTTCAAAAATAAAACAAAACATTTGAAAACGGACCATTTTCCACATTTCTGAAGCATGACGTAATGGGGGGGTGTTATCTCTTTTGTCGAAAATCAGCCATTTTTGCTCGAACATTAAATGCCTCCAAATGGTATTTATTTCACTTCCCGAGCCCCTGGAAGCATGAAAATCACTTTAAACATGCTAATTTTAGCTCTAACACTGATGATCCACCTATAATTGTGAACTGACGTTCAAAAATAAAACATTTGAAAACGGACCATTTTCCACATTTCTGAAGCATGACGTAATGGGGGGGTGTTATCTCTTTTGTCGAAAATCAGCCGTTTTTGCTCGAACATTAAATGCCTCCAAATGGTATTTAATTAACTTCCCGAGCCCCTGGAAGCATGAAAATCACTTTAAACATGCTAATTTTAGCTCTAACACTGATGATCCACCTACAAATGTGAACTGACGTTCAAAAATAAAACATTTGAAAACGGACCATTTTCCACATTTCTGAAGCATGACGTAATGGGGGGGTGTTATCTCTTTTGTCGAAAATCAGCCGTTTTTGCTCGAACATTAAATGCCTCCAAATGGTATTTAATTAACTTCCCGAGCCCCTGGAAGCATGAAAATCACTTTAAACATGCTAATTTTAGCTCTAACACTGATGATCCACCTACAAATGTGAACTGACGTTCAAAAATAAAACATTTGAAAACGGACCATTTTCCACATTTCTGAAGCATGACGTAATGGGGGGGTGTTATCTCTTTCGTCGAAAATCAGCCGTTTTTGCTCGAACATTAAAATCCTCCAAATGGTATTTAATTAACTTCCCGGGGTGAAGAAACCCTTTTTGAGAACTCAGAGTGAGTAAATTGGCCATTTTCATGCACTTTTAACCATTCCATAAATCTTGTGTTTTGGGCCCCTGGAAGCATGAAAATCACTTTAAACATGCTAATTTTAGCTCTAACACTGATGATCCACCTACAAATGTGAACTGACGTTCAAAAATAAAACATTTGAAAACGGACCATTTTCCACATTTCTGAAGCATGACGTAATGGGGGGGTGTTATCTCTTTTGTCGAAAATCAGCCGTTTTTGCTCGAACATTAAATGCCTCCAAATGGTATTTAATTAACTTCCCGGGGTGAAGAAACCCTTTTTGAGAACTCAGAGTGAGTAAATTGGCCATTTTCATGCACTTTTAACCATTCCATAAATCTTGTGTTTTGGGCCCCTGGAAGCATGAAAATCACTTTAAACATGCTAATTTTAGCTCTAACACTGATGATCCACCTACAAATGTGAACTGACGTTCAAAAATAAAACATTTGAAAACGGACCATTTTCCACATTTCTAAAGCATGACGTAATGGGGGGGTGTTAGCTCTTTCGTCGAAAATCAGCCGTTTTTGCTCGAACATTAAAATCCTCCAAATGGTATTTAATTAACTTCCCGGGGTGAAGAAACCCTTTTTGAGAACTCAGAGTGAGTAAATTGGCCATTTTCATGCACTTTTAACCATTCCATAAATCTTGTGTTTTGGGCCCCTGGAAGCATGAAAATCACTTTAAACATGCTAATTTTAGCTCTAACACTGATGATCCACCTACAAATGTGAACTGACGTTCAAAAATAAAACATTTGAAAACGGACCATTTTCCACATTTCTGAAGCATGACGTAATGGGGGGGTGTTATCTCTTTTGTCGAAAATCAGCTGTTTTTGCTCGAACATTAAATGCCTCCAAATGGTATTTAATTAACTTCCCGAGCCCCTGGAAGCATGAAAATCACTTTAAACATGCTAATTTTAGCTCTAACACTGATAATCCACCTACAAATGTGAACTGACGTTCAAAAATAAAACATTTGAAAACGGACCATTTTCCACATTTCTGAAGCATGACGTAATGGGGGGATGTTATCTCTTTTGTCGAAAATCAGCCGTTTTTGCTCGAACATTAAATGCCTCCAAATGGTATTTAATTAACTTCCCGAGCCCCTGGAAGCATGAAAATTACTTTAAACATGCTAATTTTAGCTCTAACACTGATGATCCACCTACAAATGTGAACTGACGTTCAAAAATAAAACATTTGAAAACGGACCATTTTCCACATTTCTGAAGCATGACGTAATGGGGGGGTGTTATCTCTTTTGTGGAAAATCAGCCTTTTTTGCTCGACCATTAAATGCCTCCAAATGGTATTTAATTAACTTCCCGGGGTGAAGAAACCCTTTTTGAGAACTCAGAGTGAGTAAATTGGCCATTTTCATGCACTTTTAACCATTCCATAAATCTTGTGTTTTGGGCCCCTGGAAGCATGAAAATCACTTTAAACATGCTAATTTTAGCTCTAACACTGATGATCCACCTACAAATGTGAACTGACGTTCAAAAATAAAACATTTGAAAACGGACCATTTTCCACATTTCTGAAGCATGACGTAATGGGGGGGTGTTATCTCTTTTGTCGAAAATCAGCCGTTTTTGCTCGAACATTAAATGCCTCCAAATGGTATTTATTTCACTTCCCGAGCCCCTGGAAGCATGAAAATCACTTCAAACATGCTAATTTTAGCTCTTACACTGATGATCCACCTACAAATGTGAACTGACGTTCAAAAATAAAACATTTGAAAACGGACCATTTTCCACATTTCTGAAGCATGACGTAATGGGGGGGTGTTATCTCTTTTGTCGAAAATCAGCCGTTTTTGCTCGAACATTAAATGCCTCCAAATGGTATTTATTTCACTTCCCGAGCCCCTGGAAGCATGAAAATCAATTTAAACATGCTAATTTTAGCTCTAACACTGCTGATCCACCTATAATTGTGAACTGACGTTCAAAAATAAAACATTTGAAAATGGACCATTTTCCACATTTCTGAAGCATGACGTAATGGGGGGGTGTTATCTCTTTTGTCGAAAATCAGCCGTTTTTGCTCGAACATTAAATGCCTCCAAATGGTATTTAATTAACTTCCCGGGGTGAAGAAACCCTTTTTGAGAACTCAGAGTGAGTAAATTGGCCATTTTCATGCACTTTTAACCATTCCATAAATCTTGTGTTTTGGGCCCCTGGAAGCATGAAAATCACTTTAAACATGCTAATTTTAGCTCTAACACTGATGATCCACCTACAAATGTGAACTGACGTTCAAAAATAAAACATTTGAAAACGGACCATTTTCCACATTTCTGAAGCATGACGTAATGGGGGGGTGTTATCTCTTTTGTCGAAAATCAGCCGTTTTTGCTCGAACATTAAATGCCTCCAAATGGTATTTAATTAACTTCCCGAGCCCCTGGAAGCATGAAAATCACTTTAAACATGCTAATTTTAGCTCTAACACTGATGATCCACCTACAAATGTGAACTTACGTTCAAAAATAAAACATTTGAAAACGGACCCTTTTCCACATTTCTGAAGCATGACGTAATGGGGGGGTGTTATCTCTTTTGTCGAAAATCAGCTGTTTTTGCTCGAACATTAAATGCCTCCAAATGGTATTTAATTAACTTCCCGGGGTGAAGAAACCCTTTTTGAGAACTCAGAGTGAGTAAATTGGCCATTTTCATGCACTTTTAACCATTCCATAAATCTTGTGTTTTGGGCCCCTGGAAGCATGAAAATCACTTTAAACATGCTAATTTTAGCTCTAACACTGATGATCCACCTACAAATGTGAACTGACGTTCAAAAATAAAACATTTGAAAACGGACCATTTTCCACATTTCTGAAGCATGACGTAATGGGGGGGTGTTATCTCTTTTGTGGAAAATCAGCCGTTTTTGCTCGAACATTAAATGCCTCCAAATGGTATTTATTTCACTTCCCGAGCCCCTGGAAGCATGAAAATCACTTTAAACATGCTAATTTTAGCTCTAACACTGATGATCCACCTACAATTGTGAACTGACGTTCAAAAATAAAACATTTGAAAACGGACCATTTTCCACATTTCTGAAGCATGACGTAATGGGGGGGTGTTATCTCTTTTGTCGAAAATCAGCCGTTTTTGCTCTAACATTAAATGCCTCCAAATGGTATTTAATTAACTTCCCGGGGTGAAGAAACCCTTTTTGAGAACTCAGAGTGAGTAAATTGGCCATTTTCATGCACTTTTAACCATTCCATAAATCTTGTGTTTTGGGCCCCTGGAAGCATGAAAATCACTTTAAACATGCTAATTTTAGCTCTAACACTGATGATCCACCTACAAATGTGAACTGACGTTCAAAAATAAAACATTTGAAAACGGACCATTTTCCACATTTCTGAAGCATGACGTAATGGGGGGATGTTATCTCTTTTGTCGAAAATCAGCCGTTTTTGCTCTAACATTAAATGCCTCCAAATGGTATTTAATTAACTTCCCGAGCCCCTGGAAGCATGAAAATCACTTTAAACATGCTAATTTTAGCTCTAACACTGATGATCCACCTACAAATGTGAACTGACGTTCAAAAATAAAACATTTGAAAACGGACCATTTTCCACATTTCTGAAGCATGACGTAATGGGGGGGTGTTAGCTCTTTTGTCGAAAATCAGCCGTTTTTGCTCGAACATTAAATGCCTCCAAATGGTATTTAATTAACTTCCCGGGGTGAAGAAACCCTTTTTGAGAACTCAGAGTGAGTAAATTGGCCATTTTCATGCACTTTTAACCATTCCATAAATCTTGTGTTTTGGGCCCCTGGAAGCATGAAAATCACTTTAAACATGCTAATTTTAGCTCTAACACTGATGATCCACCTACAAATGTGAACTGACGTTCAAAAATAAAACATTTGAAAACGGACCATTTCCACATTTCTGAAGCATGCCGTAATGGGGGGGTGTTATCTCTTTTGTCGAAAATCAGCCGTTTTTGCTCGAACATCAAATGCCTCCAAATGGTATTTATTTCACTTCCCGAGCCCCTGGAAGCATGAAAATCACTTTAAACATGCTAATTTTAGCTCTAACACTGATGATCCACCTACAAATGTGAACTGACGTTCAAAAATAAAACATTTGAAAACGGACCATTTTCCACATTTCTAAAGCATGACGTAATGGGGGGGTGTTAGCTCTTTCGTCGAAAATCAGCCGTTTTTGCTCGAACATTAAAATCCTCCAAATGGTATTTAATTAACTTCCCGGGGTGAAGAAACCCTTTTTGAGAACTCAGAGTGAGTAAATTGGCCATTTTCATGCACTTTTAACCATTCCATAAATCTTGTGTTTTGGGCCCCTGGAAGCATGAAAATCACTTTAAACATGCTAATTTTAGCTATAACACTGATGATCCACCTACAAATGTGAACTGACGTTCAAAAATAAAACATTTGAAAACGGACCATTTTCCACATTTCTGAAGCATGACGTAATGGGGGGGTGTTATCTCTTTTGTGGAAAATCAGCCGTTTTTGCTCGAACATTAAATGCCTCCAAATGGTATTTAATTAACTTCCCGAGCCCCTGGAAGCATGAAAATCACTTTAAACATGCTAATTTTAGCTCTAACACTGATGATCCACCTACAAATGTGAACTGACGTTCAAAAATAAAACATTTGAAAACGGACCATTTTCCACATTTCTGAAGCATGACCTAATGGGGGGGGTGTTATCTCTTTTGTCGAAAATCAGCCGTTTTTGCTCGAACATTAAATGCCTCCAAATGGTATTTAATTAACTTCCCGGGGTGAAGAAACCCTTTTTGAGAACTCAGAGTGAGTAAATTGGCCATTTTCATGCACTTTTAACCATTCCATAAATCTTGTGTTTTGGGCCCCTGGAAGCATGAAAATCACTTTAAACATGCTAATTTTAGCTCTAACACTGATGATCCACCTACAAATGTGAACTGACGTTCAAAAATAAAACATTTGAAAACGGACCATTTTCCACATTTCTGAAGCATGACGTAATGGGGGGGTGTTATCTCTTTTGTCGAAAATCAGCCGTTTTTGCTCTAACATTAAATGCCTCCAAATGGTATTTAATTAACTTCCCGAGCCCCTGGAAGCATGAAAATCACTTTAAACATGCTAATTTTAGCTCTAACACTGATGATCCACCTACAAATGTGAACTGACGTTCAAAAATAAAACATTTGAAAACGGACCATTTTCCACATTTCTGAAGCATGACGTAATGGGGGGGTGTTAGCTCTTTTGTCGAAAATCAGCCGTTTTTGCTCGAACATTAAATGCCTCCAAATGGTATTTAATTAACTTCCCGGGGTGAAGAAACCCTTTTTGGAACTCAGAGTGAGTAAATTGGCCATTTTCATGCACTTTTAACCATTCCATAAATCTTGTGTTTTGGGCCCCTGGAAGCATGAAAATCACTTTAAACATGCTAATTTTAGCTCTAACACTGATGATCCACCTACAAATGTGAACTGACGTTCAAAAATAAAACATTTGAAAACGGACCATTTTCCACATTTCTGAAGCATGACGTAATGGGGGGGTGTTATCTCTTTTGTCGAAAATCAGCCGTTTTTGCTCGAACATTAAATGCCTCCAAATGGTATTTATTTCACTTCCCGAGCCCCTGGAAGCATGAAAATCACTTCAAACATGCTAATTTTAGCTCTTACACTGATGATCCACCTACAAATGTGAACTGACGTTCAAAAATAAAACATTTGAAAACGGGCCATTTTCCACATTTCTGAAGCATGACGTAATGGGGGGGTGTTATCTCTTTTGTCGAAAATCAGCCGTTTTTGCTCGAACATTAAATGCCTCCAAATGGTATTTAATTAACTTCCCGAGCCCCTGGAAGCATGAAAATCACTTTAAGCATGCTAATTTTAGCTCTAACACTGATGATCCACCTACAAATGTGAACTGACGTTCAAAAATAAAACATTTGAAAACGGACCATTTTCCACATTTCTGAAGCATGACGTAATGGGGGGGTGTTATCTCTTTTGTGGAAAATCAGCCGTTTTTGCTCGAACATTAAATGCCTCCAAATGGTATTTATTTCACTTCCCGAGCCCCTGGAAGCATGAAAATCACTTTAAACATGCTAATTTTAGCTCTAACACTGATGATCCACCTACAATTGTGAACTGACGTTCAAAAATAAAACATTTGAAAACGGACCATTTTCCACATTTCTGAAGCATGACGTAATGGGGGGGGTGTTATCTCTTTTGTCGAAAATCAGCCGTTTTTGCTCTAACATTAAATGCCTCCAAATGGTATTTAATTAACTTCCCGGGGTGAAGAAACCCTTTTTGAGAACTCAGAGTGAGTAAATTGGCCATTTTCATGCACTTTTAACCATTCCATAAATCTTGTGTTTTGGGCCCCTGGAAGCATGAAAATCACTTTAAACATGCTAATTTTAGCTCTAACACTGATGATCCACCTACAAATGTGAACTGACGTTCAAAAATAAAACATTTGAAAACGGACCATTTTCCACATTTCTGAAGCATGACGTAATGGGGGGGTGTTATCTCTTTTGTCGAAAATCAGCCGTTTTTGCTCTAACATTAAATGCCTCCAAATGGTATTTAATTAACTTCCCGAGCCCCTGGAAGCATGAAAATCACTTTAAACATGCTAATTTTAGCTCTAACACTGATGATCCACCTACAAATGTGAACTGACGTTCAAAAATAAAACATTTGAAAACGGACCATTTTCCACATTTCTGAAGCATGACGTAATGGGGGGGTGTTAGCTCTTTTGTCGAAAATCAGCCGTTTTTGCTCGAACATTAAATGCCTCCAAATGGTATTTAATTAACTTCCCGGGGTGAAGAAACCCTTTTTGAGAACTCAGAGTGAGTAAATTGGCCATTTTCATGCACTTTTAACCATTCCATAAATCTTGTGTTTTGGGCCCCTGGAAGCATGAAAATCACTTTAAACATGCTAATTTTAGCTCTAACACTGATGATCCACCTACAAATGTGAACTGGCGTTCAAAAATAAAACATTTGAAAACGGACCATTTCCACATTTCTGAAGCATGACGTAATGGGGGGGTGTTATCTCTTTTGTCGAAAATCAGCCGTTTTTGCTCGAACATTAAATGCCTCCAAATGGTATTTATTTCACTTCCCGAGCCCCTGGAAGCATGAAAATCACTTTAAACATGCTAATTTTAGCTCTAACACTGATGATCCACCTACAAATGTGAACTGACGTTCAAAAATAAAACATTTGAAAACGGACCATTTTCCACATTTCTAAAGCATGACGTAATGGGGGGGTGTTAGCTCTTTCGTCGAAAATCAGCCGTTTTTGCTCGAACATTAAAATCCTCCAAATGGTATTTAATTAACTTCCCGGGGTGAAGAAACCCTTTTTGAGAACTCAGAGTGAGTAAATTGGCCATTTTCATGCACTTTTAACCATTCCATAAATCTTGTGTTTTGGGCCCCTGGAAGCATGAAAATCACTTTAAACATGCTAATTTTAGCTATAACACTGATGATCCACCTACAAATGTGAACTGACGTTCAAAAATAAAACATTTGAAAACGGACCATTTTCCACATTTCTGAAGCATGACGTAATGGGGGGGTGTTATCTCTTTTGTGGAAAATCAGCCGTTTTTGCTCGAACATTAAATGCCTCCAAATGGTATTTAATTAACTTCCCGAGCCCCTGGAAGCATGAAAATCACTTTAAACATGCTAATTTTAGCTCTAACACTGATGATCCACCTACAAATGTGAACTGACGTTCAAAAATAAAACATTTGAAAACGGACCATTTTCCACATTTCTGAAGCATGACCTAATGGGGGGGTGTTATCTCTTTTGTCGAAAATCAGCCGTTTTTGCTCGAACATTAAATGCCTCCAAATGGTATTTAATTAACTTCCCGGGGTGAAGAAACCCTTTTTGAGAACTCAGAGTGAGTAAATTGGCCATTTTCATGCACTTTTAACCATTCCATAAATCTTGTGTTTTGGGCCCCTGGAAGCATGAAAATCACTTTAAACATGCTAATTTTAGCTCTAACACTGATGATCCACCTACAAATGTGAACTGACGTTCAAAAATAAAACATTTGAAAACGGACCATTTTCCACATTTCTGAAGCATGACGTAATGGGGGGGTGTTATCTCTTTTGTCGAAAATCAGCCGTTTTTGCTCGAACATTAAATGCCTCCAAATGGTATTTAATTAACTTCCCGGGGTGAAGAAACCCTTTTTGAGAACTCAGAGTGAGTAAATTGGCCATTTTCATGCACTTTTAACCATTCCATAAATCTTGTGTTTTGGGCCCCTGGAAGCATGAAAATCACTTTAAACATGCTAATTTTAGCTCTAACACTGATGATCCACCTACAAATGTGAACTGACGTTCAAAAATAAAACATTTGAAAACGGACCATTTTCCACATTTCTAAAGCATGACGTAATGGGGGGGTGTTAGCTCTTTCGTCGAAAATCAGCCGTTTTTGCTCGAACATTAAAATCCTCCAAATGGTATTTAATTAACTTCCCGGGGTGAAGAAACCCTTTTTGAGAACTCAGAGTGAGTAAATTGGCCATTTTCATGCACTTTTAACCATTCCATAAATCTTGTGTTTTGGGCCCCTGGAAGCATGAAAATCACTTTAAACATGCTAATTTTAGCTATAACACTGATGATCCACCTACAAATGTGAACTGACGTTCAAAAATAAAACATTTGAAAACGGACCATTTTCCACATTTCTGAAGCATGACGTAATGGGGGGGTGTTATCTCTTTTGTGGAAAATCAGCCGTTTTTGCTCGAACATTAAATGCCTCCAAATGGTATTTAATTAACTTCCCGAGCCCCTGGAAGCATGAAAATCACTTTAAACATGCTAATTTTAGCTCTAACACTGATGATCCACCTACAAATGTGAACTGACGTTCAAAAATAAAACATTTGAAAACGGACCATTTTCCACATTTCTGAAGCATGACCTAATGGGGGGGTGTTATCTCTTTTGTCGAAAATCAGCCGTTTTTGCTCGAACATTAAATGCCTCCAAATGGTATTTAATTAACTTCCCGGGGTGAAGAAACCCTTTTTGAAAACTCAGAGTGAGTAAATTGGCCATTTTCATGCACTTTTAACCATTCCATAAATCTTGTGTTTTGGGCCCCTGGAAGCATGAAAATCACTTTAAACATGCTAATTTTAGCTCTAACACTGATGATCCACCTACAAATGTGAACTGACGTTCAAAAATAAAACATTTGAAAACGGACCATTTTCCACATTTCTGAAGCATGACGTAATGGGGGGGTGTTATCTCTTTTGTCGAAAATCAGCCGTTTTTGCTCGAACATTAAATGCCTCCAAATGGTATTTAATTAACTTCCCGGGGTGAAGAAACCCTTTTTGAGAACTCAGAGTGAGTAAATTGGCCATTTTCATGCACTTTTAACCATTCCATAAATCTTGTGTTTTGGGCCCCTGGAAGCATGAAAATCACTTTAAACATGCTAATTTTAGCTCTAACACTGATGATCCACCTACAAATGTGAACTGACGTTCAAAAATAAAACATTTGAAAACGGACCATTTTCCACATTTCTAAAGCATGACGTAATGGGGGGGTGTTAGCTCTTTCGTCGAAAATCAGCCGTTTTTGCTCGAACATTAAAATCCTCCAAATGGTATTTAATTAACTTCCCGGGGTGAAGAAACCCTTTTTGAGAACTCAGAGTGAGTAAATTGGCCATTTTCATGCACTTTTAACCATTCCATAAATCTTGTGTTTTGGGCCCCTGGAAGCATGAAAATCACTTTAAACATGCTAATTTTAGCTCTAACACTGATGATCCACCTACAAATGTGAACTGACGTTCAAAAATAAAACATTTGAAAACGGACCATTTTCCACATTTCTGAAGCATGACGTAATGGGGGGGTGTTATCTCTTTTGTCGAAAATCAGCCGTTTTTGCTCGAACATTAAATGCCTCCAAATGGTATTTAATTAACTTCCCGAGCCCCTGGAAGCATGAAAATCACTTTAAACATGCTAATTTTAGCTCTAACACTGATGATCCACCTACAAATGTGAATTGACGTTCAAAAATAAAACATTTGAAAACGGACCATTTTCCACATTTCTGAAGCATGACGTAATGGGGGGTGTTATCTCTTTTGTGGAAAATCAGCCTTTTTTGCTCGACCATTAAATGCCTCCAAATGGTATTTAATTAACTTCCCGGGGTGAAGAAACCCTTTTTGAGAACTCAGAGTGAGTAAATTGGCCATTTTCATGCACTTTTAACCATTCCATAAATCTTGTGTTTTGGGCCCCTGGAAGCATGAAAATCACTTTAAACATGCTAATTTTAGCTCTAACACTGATGATCCACCTACAAATGTGAACTGACGTTCAAAAATAAAACATTTGAAAACGGACCATTTTCCACATTTCTGAAGCATGACGTAATGGGGGGGTATCTCTTTTGTCGAAAATCAGCCGTTTTTGCTCGAACATTAAATGCCTCCAAATGGTATTTATTTCACTTCCCGAGCCCCTGGAAGCATGAAAATCACTTCAAACATGCTAATTTTAGCTCTTACACTGATGATCCACCTACAAATGTGAACTGACGTTCAAAAATAAAACATTTGAAAACGGACCATTTTCCACATTTTCTGAAGCATGACGTAATGGGGGGGTGTTATCTCTTTTGTCGAAAATCAGCCGTTTTTGCTCGAACATTAAATGCCTCCAAATGGTATTTATTTCACTTCCCGAGCCCCTGGAAGCATGAAAATCAATTTAAACATGCTAATTTTAGCTCTAACACTGATGATCCACCTATAATTGTGAACTGACGTTCAAAAATAAAACATTTGAAAATGGACCATTTTCCACATTTCTGAAGCATGACGTAATGGGGGGGTGTTATCTCTTTTGTCGAAAATCAGCCGTTTTTGCTCGAACATTAAATGCCTCCAAATGGTATTTAATTAACTTCCCGAGCCCCTGGAAGCATGAAAATCACTTTAAGCATGCTAATTTTAGCTCTAACACTGATGATCCACCTACAAATGTGAACTGACGTTCAAAAATAAAACATTTGAAAACGGACCATTTTCCACATTTCTGAAGCATGACGTAATGGGGGGGTGTTATCTCTTTTGTCGAAAATCAGCCGTTTTTGCTCGAACATTAAATGCCTCCAAATGGTATTTAATTAACTTCCCGAGCCCCTGGAAGCATGAAAATCACTTTAAACATGCTAATTTTAGCTCTAACACTGATGATCCACCTACAAATGTGAACTGACGTTCAAAAATAAAACATTTGAAAACGGACCATTTTCCACATTTCTGAAGCATGACGTAATGGGGGGATGTTATCTCTTTTGTCGAAAATCAGCCGTTTTTGCTCTAACATTAAATGCCTCCAAATGGTATTTAATTAACTTCCCGAGCCCCTGGAAGCATGAAAATCACTTTAAACATGCTAATTTTAGCTCTAACACTGATGATCCACCTACAAATGTGAACTGACGTTCAAAAATAAAACATTTGAAAACGGACCATTTTCCACATTTCTGAAGCATGACGTAATGGGGGGGTGTTAGCTCTTTTGTCGAAAATCAGCCGTTTTTGCTCGAACATTAAATGCCTCCAAATGGTATTTAATTAACTTCCCGGGGTGAAGAAACCCTTTTTGAGAACTCAGAGTGAGTAAATTGGCCATTTTCATGCACTTTTAACCATTCCATAAATCTTGTGTTTTGGGCCCCTGGAAGCATGAAAATCACTTTAAACATGCTAATTTTAGCTCTAACACTGATGATCCACCTACAAATGTGAACTGACGTTCAAAAATAAAACATTTGAAAACGGACCATTTCCACATTTCTGAAGCATGACGTAATGGGGGGGTGTTATCTCTTTTGTCGAAAATCAGCCGTTTTTGCTCGAACATCAAATGCCTCCAAATGGTATTTATTTCACTTCCCGAGCCCCTGGAAGCATGAAAATCACTTTAAACATGCTAATTTTAGCTCTAACACTGATGATCCACCTACAAATGTGAACTGACGTTCAAAAATAAAACATTTGAAAACGGACCATTTTCCACATTTCTAAAGCATGACGTAATGGGGGGGTGTTAGCTCTTTCGTCGAAAATCAGCCGTTTTTGCTCGAACATTAAAATCCTCCAAATGGTATTTAATTAACTTCCCGGGGTGAAGAAACCCTTTTTGAGAACTCAGAGTGAGTAAATTGGCCATTTTCATGCACTTTTAACCATTCCATAAATCTTGTGTTTTGGGCCCCTGGAAGCATGAAAATCACTTTAAACATGCTAATTTTAGCTATAACACTGATGATCCACCTACAAATGTGAACTGACGTTCAAAAATAAAACATTTGAAAACGGACCATTTTTCACATTTCTGAAGCATGACGTAATGGGGGGGTGTTATCTCTTTTGTGGAAAATCAGCCGTTTTTGCTCGAACATTAAATGCCTCCAAATGGTATTTAATTAACTTCCCGAGCCCCTGGAAGCATGAAAATCACTTTAAACATGCTAATTTTAGCTCTAACACTGATGATCCACCTACAAATGTGAACTGACGTTCAAAAATAAAACATTTGAAAACGGACCATTTTCCAATTTCTGAAGCATGACCTAATGGGGGGGGTGTTATCTCTTTTGTCGAAAATCAGCCGTTTTTGCTCAAACATTAAATGCCTCCAAATGGTATTTAATTAACTTCCCGGGGTGAAGAAACCCTTTTTGAGAACTCAGAGTGAGTAAATTGGCCATTTTCATGCACTTTTAACCATTCCATAAATCTTGTGTTTTGGGCCCCTGGAAGCATGAAAATCACTTTAAACATGCTAATTTTAGCTCTAACACTGATGATCCACCTACAAATGTGAACTGACGTTCAAAAATAAAACATTTGAAAACGGACCATTTTCCACATTTCTGAAGCATGACGTAATGGGGGGGTGTTATCTCTTTTGTCGAAAATCAGCCGTTTTTGCTCGAACATTAAATGCCTCCAAATGGTATTTAATTAACTTCCCGGGGTGAAGAAACCCTTTTTGAGAACTCAGAGTGAGTAAATTGGCCATTTTCATGCACTTTTCACCATTCCATAAATCTTGTGTTTTGGGCCCCTGGAAGCATGAAAATCACTTTAAACATGCTAATTTTAGCTCTAACACTGATGATCCACCTACAAATGTGAACTGACGTTCAAAAATAAAACATTTGAAAACGGACCATTTTCCACATTTCTAAAGCATGACGTAATGGGGGGGTGTTAGCTCTTTCGTCGAAAATCAGCCGTTTTTGCTCGAACATTAAAATCCTCCAAATGGTATTTAATTAACTTCCCGGGGTGAAGAAACCCTTTTTGAGAACTCAGAGTGAGTAAATTGGCCATTTTCATGCACTTTTAACCATTCCATAAATCTTGTGTTTTGGGCCCCTGGAAGCATGAAAATCACTTTAAACATGCTAATTTTAGCTCTAACACTGATGATCCACCTACAAATGTGAACTGACGTTCAAAAATAAAACATTTGAAAACGGACCATTTTCCACATTTCTGAAGCATGACGTAATGGGGGGGTGTTATCTCTTTTGTCGAAAATCAGCCGTTTTTGCTCGAACATTAAATGCCTCCAAATGGTATTTAATTAACTTCCCGAGCCCCTGGAAGCATGAAAATCACTTTAAACATGCTAATTTTAGCTCTAACACTGATGATCCACCTACAAATGTGAACTGACGTTCAAAAATAAAACATTTGAAAACGGACCATTTTCCACATTTCTGAAGCATGACGTAATGGGGGGGTGTTATCTCTTTTGTCGAAAATCAGACGTTTTTGCTCGAACATTAAATGCCTCCAAATGGTATTTATTTCACTTCCCGAGCCCCTGGAAGCATGAAAATCACTTTAAACATGATAATTTTAGCTCTAACACTGATGATCCACCTACAATTGTGAACTGACGTTCAAAAATAAAACATTTGAAAACGGACCATTTTCCACATTTCTGAAGCATGACGTAATGGGGGGGGTGTTATCTCTTTTGTCGAAAATCAGCCGTTTTTGCTCTAACATTAAATGCCTCCAAATGGTATTTAATTAACTTCCCGGGGTGAAGAAACCCTTTTTGAGAACTCAGAGTGAGTAAATTGGCCATTTTCATGCACTTTTAACCATTCCATAAATCTTGTGTTTTGGGCCCCTGGAAGCATGAAAATCACTTTAAACATGCTAATTTTAGCTCTAACACTGATGATCCACCTACAAATGTGAACTGACGTTCAAAAATAAAACATTTGAAAACGGACCATTTTCCACATTTCTGAAGCATGACGTAATGGGGGGGTGTTATCTCTTTTGTCGAAAATCAGCCGTTTTTGCTCTAACATTAAATGCCTCCAAATGGTATTTAATTAACTTCCCGAGCCCCTGGAAGCATGAAAATCACTTTAAACATGCTAATTTTAGCTCTAACACTGATGATCCACCTACAAATGTGAACTGACATTCAAAAATAAAACATTTGAAAACTGACCATTTTCCACATTTCTGAAGCATGACGTAATGGGGGGGTGTTAGCTCTTTTGTCGAAAATCAGCCGTTTTTGCTCGAACATTAAATGCCTCCAAATGGTATTTAATTAACTTCCCGGGGTGAAGAAACCCTTTTTGAGAACTCAGAGTGAGTAAATTGGCCATTTTCATGCACTTTTAACCATTCCATAAATCTTGTGTTTTGGGCCCCTGGAAGCATGAAAATCACTTTAAACATGCTAATTTTAGCTCTAACACTGATGATCCACCTACAAATGTGAACTGACGTTCAAAAATAAAACATTTGAAAACGGACCATTTTCCACATTTCTGAAGCATGACGTAATGGGGGGGTGTTATCTCTTTTGTCGAAAATCAGCCGTTTTTGCTCGAACATTAAATGCCTCCAAATGGTATTTATTTCACTTCCCGAGCCCCTGGAAGCATGAAAATCACTTCAAACATGCTCATTTTAGCTCTTACACTGATGATCCACCTACAAATGTGAACTGACGTTCAAAAATAAAACATTTGAAAACGGACCATTTTCCACATTTCTGAAGCATGACGTAATGGGGGGGTGTTATCTCTTTTGTCGAGAATCAGCCGTTTTTGCTCGAACATTAAATGCCTCCAAATGGTATTTAATTAACTTCCCGAGCCCCTGGAAGCATGAAAATCACTTTAAGCATGCTAATTTTAGCTCTAACACTGATGATCCACCTACAAATGTGAACTGACGTTCAAAAATAAAACATTTGAAAACGGACCATTTTCCACATTTCTGAAGCATGACGTAATGGGGGGGTGTTATCTCTTTTGTGGAAAATCAGCCGTTTTTGCTCGAACATTAAATGCCTCCAAATGGTATTTATTTCACTTCCCGAGCACCTGGAAGCATGAAAATCACTTTAAACATGCTAATTTTAGCTCTAACACTGATGATCCACCTACAATTGTGAACTGACGTTCAAAAATAAAACATTTGAAAACGGACCATTTTCCACATTTCTGAAGCATGACGTAATGGGGGGGGTGTTATCTCTTTTGTCGAAAATCAGCCGTTTTTGCTCTAACATTAAATGCCTCCAAATGGTATTTAATTAACTTCCCGGGGTGAAGAAACCCTTTTTGAGAACTCAGAGTGAGTAAATTGGCCATTTTCATGCACTTTTAACCATTCCATAAATCTTGTGTTTTGGGCCCCTGGAAGCATGAAAATCACTTTAAACATGCTAATTTTAGCTCTAACACTGATGATCCACCTACAAATGTGAACTGACGTTCAAAAATAAAACATTTGAAAACGGACCATTTTCCACATTTCTGAAGCATGACGTAATGGGGGGGTGTTATCTCTTTTGTCGAAAATCAGCCGTTTTTGCTCTAACATTAAATGCCTCCAAATGGTATTTAATTAACTTCCCGAGCCCCTGGAAGCATGAAAATCACTTTAAACATGCTAATTTTAGCTCTAACACTGATGATCCACCTACAAATGTGAACTGACGTTCAAAAATAAAACATTTGAAAACGGACCATTTTCCACATTTCTGAAGCATGACGTAATGGGGGGGTGTTAGCTCTTTTGTCGAAAATCAGCCGTTTTTGCTCGAACATTAAATGCCTCCAAATGGTATTTAATTAACTTCCCGGGGTGAAGAAACCCTTTTTGAGAACTCAGAGTGAGTAAATTGGCCATTTTCATGCACTTTTAACCATTCCATAAATCTTGTGTTTTGGGCCCCTGGAAGCATGAAAATCACTTTAAACATGCTAATTTTAGCTCTAACACTGATGATCCACCTACAAATGTGAACTGGCGTTCAAAAATAAAACATTTGAAAACGGACCATTTCCACATTTCTGAAGCATGACGTAATGGGGGGGTGTTATCTCTTTTGTGGAAAATCAGCCGTTTTTGCTCGAACATTAAATGCCTCCAAATGGTATTTAATTAACTTCCCGAGCCCCTGGAAGCATGAAAATCACTTTAAACATGCTAATTTTAGCTCTAACACTGATGATCCACCTACAAATGTGAACTGACGTTCAAAAATAAAACATTTGAAAACGGACCATTTTCCACATTTCTGAAGCATGACCTAATGGGGGGGTGTTATCTCTTTTGTCGAAAATCAGCCGTTTTTGCTCGAACATTAAATGCCTCCAAATGGTATTTAATTAACTTCCCGGGGTGAAGAAACCCTTTTTGAGAACTCAGAGTGAGTAAATTGGCCATTTTCATGCACTTTTAACCATTCCATAAATCTTGTGTTTTGGGCCCCTGGAAGCATGAAAATCACTTTAAACATGCTAATTTTAGCTCTAACACTGATGATCCACCTACAAATGTGAACTGACGTTCAAAAATAAAACATTTGAAAACGGACCATTTTCCACATTTCTGAAGCATGACGTAATGGGGGGGTGTTATCTCTTTTGTCGAAAATCAGCCGTTTTTGCTCGAACATTAAATGCCTCCAAATGGTATTTAATTAACTTCCCGGGGTGAAGAAACCCTTTTTGAGAACTCAGAGTGAGTAAATTGGCCATTTTCATGCACTTTTAACCATTCCATAAATCTTGTGTTTTGGGCCCCTGGAAGCATGAAAATCACTTTAAACATGCTAATTTTAGCTCTAACACTGATGATCCACCTACAAATGTGAACTGGCGTTCAAAAATAAAACATTTGAAAACGGACCATTTCCACATTTCTGAAGCATGACGTAATGGGGGGGTGTTATCTCTTTTGTGGAAAATCAGCCGTTTTTGCTCGAACATTAAATGCCTCCAAATGGTATTTAATTAACTTCCCGAGCCCCTGGAAGCATGAAAATCACTTTAAACATGCTAATTTTAGCTCTAACACTGATGATCCACCTACAAATGTGAACTGACGTTCAAAAATAAAACATTTGAAAACGGACCATTTTCCACATTTCTGAAGCATGACCTAATGGGGGGGTGTTATCTCTTTTGTCGAAAATCAGCCGTTTTTGCTCGAACATTAAATGCCTCCAAATGGTATTTAATTAACTTCCCGGGGTGAAGAAACCCTTTTTGAGAACTCAGAGTGAGTAAATTGGCCATTTTCATGCACTTTTAACCATTCCATAAATCTTGTGTTTTGGGCCCCTGGAAGCATGAAAATCACTTTAAACATGCTAATTTTAGCTCTAACACTGATGATCCACCTACAAATGTGAACTGACGTTCAAAAATAAAACATTTGAAAACGGACCATTTTCCACATTTCTGAAGCATGACGTAATGGGGGGGTGTTATCTCTTTTGTCGAAAATCAGCCGTTTTTGCTCGAACATTAAATGCCTCCAAATGGTATTTAATTAACTTCCCGGGGTGAAGAAACCCTTTTTGAGAACTCAGAGTGAGTAAATTGGCCATTTTCATGCACTTTTAACCATTCCATAAATCTTGTGTTTTGGGCCCCTGGAAGCATGAAAATCACTTTAAACATGCTAATTTTAGCTCTAACACTGATGATCCACCTACAAATGTGAACTGACGTTCAAAAATAAAACATTTGAAAACGGACCATTTTCCACATTTCTAAAGCATGACGTAATGGGGGGGGTGTTAGCTCTTTCGTCGAAAATCAGCCGTTTTTGCTCGAACATTAAAATCCTCCAAATGGTATTTAATTAACTTCCCGGGGTGAAGAAACCCTTTTTGAGAACTCAGAGTGAGTAAATTGGCCATTTTCATGCACTTTTAACCATTCCATAAATCTTGTGTTTTGGGCCCCTGGAAGCATGAAAATCACTTTAAACATGCTAATTTTAGCTCTAACACTGATGATCCACCTACAAATGTGAACTGACGTTCAAAAATAAAACATTTGAAAACGGACCATTTTCCACATTTCTGAAGCATGACGTAATGGGGGGGTGTTATCTCTTTTGTCGAAAATCAGCCGTTTTTGCTCGAACATTAAATGCCTCCAAATGGTATTTAATTAACTTCCCGAGCCCCTGGAAGCATGAAAATCACTTTAAACATGCTAATTTTAGCTCTAACACTGATGATCCACCTACAAATGTGAATTGACGTTCAAAAATAAAACATTTGAAAACGGACCATTTTCCACATTTCTGAAGCATGACGTAATGGGGGGTGTTATCTCTTTTGTGGAAAATCAGCCTTTTTTGCTCGACCATTAAATGCCTCCAAATGGTATTTAATTAACTTCCCGGGGTGAAGAAACCCTTTTTGAGAACTCAGAGTGAGTAAATTGGCCATTTTCATGCACTTTTAACCATTCCATAAATCTTGTGTTTTGGGCCCCTGGAAGCATGAAAATCACTTTAAACATGCTAATTTTAGCTCTAACACTGATGATCCACCTACAAATGTGAACTGACGTTCAAAAATAAAACATTTGAAAACGGACCATTTTCCACATTTCTGAAGCATGACGTAATGGGGGGGTATCTCTTTTGTCGAAAATCAGCCGTTTTTGCTCGAACATTAAATGCCTCCAAATGGTATTTATTTCACTTCCCGAGCCCCTGGAAGCATGAAAATCACTTCAAACATGCTAATTTTAGCTCTTACACTGATGATCCACCTACAAATGTGAACTGACGTTCAAAAATAAAACATTTGAAAACGGACCATTTTCCACATTTCTGAAGCATGACGTAATGGGGGGGTGTTATCTCTTTTGTCGAAAATCAGCCGTTTTTGCTCGAACATTAAATGCCTCCAAATGGTATTTATTTCACTTCCCGAGCCCCTGGAAGCATGAAAATCAATTTAAACATGCTAATTTTAGCTCTAACACTGATGATCCACCTATAATTGTGAACTGACGTTCAAAAATAAAACATTTGAAAATGGACCATTTTCCACATTTCTGAAGCATGACGTAATGGGGGGGTGTTATCTCTTTTGTCGAAAATCAGCCGTTTTTGCTCGAACATTAAATGCCTCCAAATGGTATTTAATTAACTTCCCGAGCCCCTGGAAGCATGAAAATCACTTTAAGCATGCTAATTTTAGCTCTAACACTGATGATCCACCTACAAATGTGAACTGACGTTCAAAAATAAAACATTTGAAAACGGACCATTTTCCACATTTCTGAAGCATGACGTAATGGGGGGGTGTTATCTCTTTTGTCGAAAATCAGCTGTTTTTGCTCGAACATTAAATGCCTCCAAATGGTATTTAATTAACTTCCCGAGCCCCTGGAAGCATGAAAATCACTTTAAACATGCTAATTTTAGCTCTAACACTGATGATCCACCTACAAATGTGAACTGACGTTCAAAAATAAAACATTTAAAAACGGACCATTTTCCACATTTCTGAAGCATGACGTAATGGGGGGGTGTTATCTCTTTCGTCGAAAATCAGCCGTTTTTGCTCGAACATTAAAATCCTCCAAATGGTATTTAATTAACTTCCCGGGGTGAAGAAACCCTTTTTGAGAACTCAGAGTGAGTAAATTGGCCATTTTCATGCACTTTTAACCATTCCATAAATCTTGTGTTTTGGGCCCCTGGAAGCATGAAAATCACTTTAAACATGCTAATTTTAGCTCTAACACTGATGATCCACCTACAAATGTGAACTGACGTTCAAAAATAAAACATTTGAAAACGGACCATTTTCCACATTTCTGAAGCATGACGTAATGGGGGGGTGTTTACTCTTTTGTCGAAAATCAGCCGTTTTTGCTCGAACATTAAATGCCTCCAAATGGTATTTAATTAACTTCCCGAGCCCCTGGAAGCATGAAAATCACTTTAAACATGCTAATTTTAGCTCTAACACTGATGATCCACCTACAAATGTGAACTTACGTTCAAAAATAAAACATTTGAAAACGGACCATTTTCCACATTTCTGAAGCATGACGTAATGGGGGGGTGTTATCTCTTTTGTCGAAAATCAGCCGTTTTTGCTCGAACATTAAATGCCTCCAAATGGTATTTAATTAACTTCCCGGGGTGAAGAAACCCTTTTTGAGAACTCAGAGTGAGTAAATTGGCCATTTTCATGCACTTTTAACCATTCCATAAATCTTGTGTTTTGGGCCCCTGGAAGCATGAAAATCACTTTAAACATGCTAATTTTAGCTCTAACACTGATGATCCACCTACAAATGTGAACTGACGTTCAAAAATAAAACATTTGAAAACGGACCATTTTCCACATTTCTGAAGCATGACGTAATGGGGGGGGGTGTTATCTCTTTTGTGGAAAATCAGCCGTTTTTGCTCGAACATTAAATGCCTCCAAATGGTATTTATTTCACTTCCCGAGCCCCTGGAAGCATGAAAATCACTTTAAACATGCTAATTTTAGCTCTAACACTGATGATCCACCTACAATTGTGAACTAACGTTCAAAAATAAAACATTTGAAAACGGACCATTTTCCACATTTCTGAAGCATGACGTAATGGGGGGGTGTTATCTCTTTTGTCGAAAATCAGCCGTTTTTGCTCTAACATTAAATGCCTCCAAATGGTATTTATTTAACTTCCCGGGGTGAAGAAACCCTTTTTGAGAACTCAGAGTGAGTAAATTGGCCATTTTCATGCACTTTTAACCATTCCATAAATCTTGTGTTTTGGGCCCCTGGAAGCATGAAAATCACTTTAAACATGCTAATTTTAGCTCTAACACTGATGATCCACCTACAAATGTGAACTGACGTTCAAAAATAAAACATTTGAAAACGGACCATTTTCCACATTTCTGAAGCATGACGTAATGGGGGGGTGTTATCTCTTTTGTCGAAAATCAGCCGTTTTTGCTCTAACATTAAATGCCTCCAAATGGTATTTAATTAACTTCCCGAGCCCCTGGAAGCATGAAAATCACTTTAAACATGCTAATTTTAGCTCTAACACTGATGATCCACCTACAAATGTGAACTGACGTTCAAAAATAAAACATTTGAAAACGGACCATTTTCCACATTTCTGAAGCATGACGTAATGGGGGGGTGTTAGCTCTTTTGTCGAAAATCAGCCGTTTTTGCTCGAACATTAAATGCCTCCAAATGGTATTTAATTAACTTCCCGGGGCGAAGAAACCCTTTTTGAGAACTCAGAGTGAGTAAATTGGCCATTTTCATGCACTTTTAACCATTCCATAAATCTTGTGTTTTGGGCCCCTGGAAGCATGAAAATCACTTTAAACATGCTAATTTTAGCTCTAACACTGATGATCCACCTACAAATGTGAACTGACGTTCAAAAATAAAACATTTGAAAACGGACCATTTTCCACATTTCTGAAGCATGACGTAATGGGGGGGTGTTATCTCTTTTGTCGAAAATCAGCCGTTTTTGCTCGAACATTAAATGCCTCCAAATGGTATTTAATTAACTTCCCGGGGTGAAGAAACCCTTTTTGAGAACTCAGAGTGAGTAAATTGGCCATTTTCATGCACTTTTAACCATTCCATAAATCTTGTGTTTTGGGCCCCTGGAAGCATGAAAATCACTTTAAACATGCTAATTTTAGCTCTAACACTGATGATCCACCTACAAATGTGAACTGACGTTCAAAAATAAAACATTTGAAAACGGACCATTTTCCACATTTCTGAAGCATGACGTAATGGGGGGGTGTTATCTCTTTTGTCGAAAATCAGCCGTTTTTGCTCGAACATTAAATGCCTCCAAATGGTATTTAATTAACTTCCCGAGCCCCTGGAAGCATGAAAATCACTTTAAACATGCTAATTTTAGCTCTAACACTGATGATCCACCTACAAATGTGAACTTACGTTCAAAAATAAAACATTTGAAAACGGACCCTTTTCCACATTTCTGAAGCATGACGTAATGGGGGGGTGTTATCTCTTTTGTCGAAAATCATCTGTTTTTGCTCGAACATTAAATGCCTCCAAATGGTATTTAATTAACTTCCCGGGGTGAAGAAACCCTTTTTGAGAACTCAGAGTGAGTAAATTGGCCATTTTCATGCACTTTTAACCATTCCATAAATCTTGTGTTTTGGGCCCCTGGAAGCATGAAAATCACTTTAAACATGCTAATTTTAGCTCTAACACTGATGATCCACCTACAAATGTGAACTGACGTTCAAAAATAAAACATTTGAAAACGGACCATTTTCCACATTTCTGAAGCATGACGTAATGGGGGGGTGTTATCTCTTTTGTGGAAAATCAGCCGTTTTTGCTCGAACATTAAATGCCTCCAAATGGTATTTATTTCACTTCCCGAGCCCCTGGAAGCATGAAAATCACTTTAAACATGCTAATTTTAGCTCTAACACTGATGATCCACCTACAATTGTGAACTGACGTTCAAAAATAAAACATTTGAAAACGGACCATTTTCCACATTTCTGAAGCATGACGTAATGGGGGGGTGTTATCTCTTTTGTCGAAAATCAGCCGTTTTTGCTCTAACATTAAATGCCTCCAAATGGTATTTAATTAACTTCCCGGGGTGAAGAAACCCTTTTTGAGAACTCAGAGTGAGTAAATTGGCCATTTTCATGCACTTTTAACCATTCCATAAATCTTGTGTTTTGGGCCCCTGGAAGCATGAAAATCACTTTAAACATGCTAATTTTAGCTCTAACACTGATGATCCACCTACAAATGTGAACTGACGTTCAAAAATAAAACATTTGAAAACGGACCATTTTCCACATTTCTGAAGCATGACGTAATGGGGGGATGTTATCTCTTTTGTCGAAAATCAGCCGTTTTTGCTCTAACATTAAATGCCTCCAAATGGTATTTAATTAACTTCCCGAGCCCCTGGAAGCATGAAAATCACTTTAAACATGCTAATTTTAGCTCTAACACTGATGATCCACCTACAAATGTGAACTGACGTTCAAAAATAAAACATTTGAAAACGGACCATTTTCCACATTTCTGAAGCATGACGTAATGGGGGGGTGTTAGCTCTTTTGTCGAAAATCAGCCGTTTTTGCTCGAACATTAAATGCCTCCAAATGGTATTTAATTAACTTCCCGGGGTGAAGAAACCCTTTTTGAGAACTCAGAGTGAGTAAATTGGCCATTTTCATGCACTTTTAACCATTCCATAAATCTTGTGTTTTGGGCCCCTGGAAGCATGAAAATCACTTTAAACATGCTAATTTTAGCTCTAACACTGATGATCCACCTACAAATGTGAACTGACGTTCAAAAATAAAACATTTGAAAACGGACCATTTCCACATTTCTGAAGCATGACGTAATGGGGGGGTGTTATCTCTTTTGTCGAAAATCAGCCGTTTTTGCTCGAACATCAAATGCCTCCAAATGGTATTTATTTCACTTCCCGAGCCCCTGGAAGCATGAAAATCACTTTAAACATGCTAATTTTAGCTCTAACACTGATGATCCACCTACAAATGTGAACTGACGTTCAAAAATAAAACATTTGAAAACGGACCATTTTCCACATTTCTAAAGCATGACGTAATGGGGGGGTGTTAGCTCTTTCGTCGAAAATCAGCCGTTTTTGCTCGAACATTAAAATCCTCCAAATGGTATTTAATTAACTTCCCGGGGTGAAGAAACCCTTTTTGAGAACTCAGAGTGAGTAAATTGGCCATTTTCATGCACTTTTAACCATTCCATAAATCTTGTGTTTTGGGCCCCTGGAAGCATGAAAATCACTTTAAACATGCTAATTTTAGCTATAACACTGATGATCCACCTACAAATGTGAACTGACGTTCAAAAATAAAACATTTGAAAACGGACCATTTTCCACATTTCTGAAGCATGACGTAATGGGGGGGTGTTATCTCTTTTGTGGAAAATCAGCCGTTTTTGCTCGAACATTAAATGCCTCCAAATGGTATTTAATTAACTTCCCGAGCCCCTGGAAGCATGAAAATCACTTTAAACATGCTAATTTTAGCTCTAACACTGATGATCCACCTACAAATGTGAACTGACGTTCAAAAATAAAACATTTGAAAACGGACCATTTTCCACATTTCTGAAGCATGACCTAATGGGGGGGGTGTTATCTCTTTTGTCGAAAATCAGCCGTTTTTGCTCGAACATTAAATGCCTCCAAATGGTATTTAATTAACTTCCCGGGGTGAAGAAACCCTTTTTGAGAACTCAGAGTGAGTAAATTGGCCATTTTCATGCACTTTTAACCATTCCATAAATCTTGTGTTTTGGGCCCCTGGAAGCATGAAAATCACTTTAAACATGCTAATTTTAGCTCTAACACTGATGATCCACCTACAAATGTGAACTGACGTTCAAAAATAAAACATTTGAAAACGGACCATTTTCCACATTTCTGAAGCATGACGTAATGGGGGGGTGTTATCTCTTTTGTCGAAAATCAGCCGTTTTTGCTCTAACATTAAATGCCTCCAAATGGTATTTAATTAACTTCCCGAGCCCCTGGAAGCATGAAAATCACTTTAAACATGCTAATTTTAGCTCTAACACTGATGATCCACCTACAAATGTGAACTGACGTTCAAAAATAAAACATTTGAAAACGGACCATTTTCCACATTTCTGAAGCATGACGTAATGGGGGGGTGTTAGCTCTTTTGTCGAAAATCAGCCGTTTTTGCTCGAACATTAAATGCCTCCAAATGGTATTTAATTAACTTCCCGGGGTGAAGAAACCCTTTTTGGAACTCAGAGTGAGTAAATTGGCCATTTTCATGCACTTTTAACCATTCCATAAATCTTGTGTTTTGGGCCCCTGGAAGCATGAAAATCACTTTAAACATGCTAATTTTAGCTCTAACACTGATGATCCACCTACAAATGTGAACTGACGTTCAAAAATAAAACATTTGAAAATGGACCATTTTCCACATTTCTGAAGCATGACGTAATGGGGGGGTGTTATCTCTTTTGTCGAAAATCAGCCGTTTTTGCTCGAACATTAAATGCCTCCAAATGGTATTTATTTCACTTCCCGAGCCCCTGGAAGCATGAAAATCACTTCAAACATGCTAATTTTAGCTCTTACACTGATGATCCACCTACAAATGTGAACTGACGTTCAAAAATAAAACATTTGAAAACGGACCATTTTCCACATTTCTGAAGCATGACGTAATGGGGGGGTGTTATCTCTTTTGTCGAAAATCAGCCGTTTTTGCTCGAACATTAAATGCCTCCAAATGGTATTTAATTAACTTCCCGAGCCCCTGGAAGCATGAAAATCACTTTAAGCATGCTAATTTTAGCTCTAACACTGATGATCCACCTACAAATGTGAACTGACGTTCAAAAATAAAACATTTGAAAACGGACCATTTTCCACATTTCTGAAGCATGACGTAATGGGGGGGTGTTATCTCTTTTGTGGAAAATCAGCCGTTTTTGCTCGAACATTAAATGCCTCCAAATGGTATTTATTTCACTTCCCGAGCCCCTGGAAGCATGAAAATCACTTTAAACATGCTAATTTTAGCTCTAACACTGATGATCCACCTACAATTGTGAACTGACGTTCAAAAATAAAACATTTGAAAACGGACCATTTTCCACATTTCTGAAGCATGACGTAATGGGGGGGGTGTTATCTCTTTTGTCGAAAATCAGCCGTTTTTGCTCTAACATTAAATGCCTCCAAATGGTATTTAATTAACTTCCCGGGGTGAAGAAACCCTTTTTGAGAACTCAGAGTGAGTAAATTGGCCATTTTCATGCACTTTTAACCATTCCATAAATCTTGTGTTTTGGGCCCCTGGAAGCATGAAAATCACTTTAAACATGCTAATTTTAGCTCTAACACTGATGATCCACCTACAAATGTGAACTGACGTTCAAAAATAAAACATTTGAAAACGGACCATTTTCCACATTTCTGAAGCATGACGTAATGGGGGGGTGTTATCTCTTTTGTCGAAAATCAGCCGTTTTTGCTCTAACATTAAATGCCTCCAAATGGTATTTAATTAACTTCCCGAGCCCCTGGAAGCATGAAAATCACTTTAAACATGCTAATTTTAGCTCTAACACTGATGATCCACCTACAAATGTGAACTGACGTTCAAAAATAAAACATTTGAAAACGGACCATTTTCCACATTTCTGAAGCATGACGTAATGGGGGGGTGTTAGCTCTTTTGTCGAAAATCAGCCGTTTTTGCTCGAACATTAAATGCCTCCAAATGGTATTTAATTAACTTCCCGGGGTGAAGAAACCCTTTTTGAGAACTCAGAGTGAGTAAATTGGCCATTTTCATGCACTTTTAACCATTCCATAAATCTTGTGTTTTGGGCCCCTGGAAGCATGAAAATCACTTTAAACATGCTAATTTTAGCTCTAACACTGATGATCCACCTACAAATGTGAACTGGCGTTCAAAAATAAAACATTTGAAAACGGACCATTTCCACATTTCTGAAGCATGACGTAATGGGGGGGTGTTATCTCTTTTGTCGAAAATCAGCCGTTTTTGCTCGAACATTAAATGCCTCCAAATGGTATTTATTTCACTTCCCGAGCCCCTGGAAGCATGAAAATCACTTTAAACATGCTAATTTTAGCTCTAACACTGATGATCCACCTACAAATGTGAACTGACGTTCAAAAATAAAACATTTGAAAACGGACCATTTTCCACATTTCTAAAGCATGACGTAATGGGGGGGTGTTAGCTCTTTCGTCGAAAATCAGCCATTTTTGCTCGAACATTAAAATCCTCCAAATGGTATTTAATTAACTTCCCGGGGTGAAGAAACCCTTTTTGAGAACTCAGAGTGAGTAAATTGGCCATTTTCATGCACTTTTAACCATTCCATAAATCTTGTGTTTTGGGCCCCTGGAAGCATGAAAATCACTTTAAACATGCTAATTTTAGCTATAACACTGATGATCCACCTACAAATGTGAACTGACGTTCAAAAATAAAACATTTGAAAACGGACCATTTTCCACATTTCTGAAGCATGACGTAATGGGGGGGTGTTATCTCTTTTGTGGAAAATCAGCCGTTTTTGCTCGAACATTAAATGCCTCCAAATGGTATTTAATTAACTTCCCGAGCCCCTGGAAGCATGAAAATCACTTTAAACATGCTAATTTTAGCTCTAACACTGATGATCCACCTACAAATGTGAACTGACGTTCAAAAATAAAACATTTGAAAACGGACCATTTTCCACATTTCTGAAGCATGACCTAATGGGGGGGTGTTATCTCTTTTGTCGAAAATCAGCCGTTTTTGCTCGAACATTAAATGCCTCCAAATGGTATTTAATTAACTTCCCGGGGTGAAGAAACCCTTTTTGAGAACTCAGAGTGAGTAAATTGGCCATTTTCATGCACTTTTAACCATTCCATAAATCTTGTGTTTTGGGCCCCTGGAAGCATGAAAATCACTTTAAACATGCTAATTTTAGCTCTAACACTGATGATCCACCTACAAATGTGAACTGACGTTCAAAAATAAAACATTTGAAAACGGACCATTTTCCACATTTCTGAAGCATGACGTAATGGGGGGGTGTTATCTCTTTTGTCGAAAATCAGCCGTTTTTGCTCGAACATTAAATGCCTCCAAATGGTATTTAATTAACTTCGCGGGGTGAAGAAACCCTTTTTGAGAACTCAGAGTGAGTAAATTGGCCATTTTCATGCACTTTTAACCATTCCATAAATCTTGTGTTTTGGGCCCCTGGAAGCATGAAAATCACTTTAAACATGCTAATTTTAGCTCTAACACTGATGATCCACCTACAAATGTGAACTGACGTTCAAAAATAAAACATTTGAAAACGGACCATTTTCCACATTTCTAAAGCATGACGTAATGGGGGGGTGTTAGCTCTTTCGTCGAAAATCAGCCGTTTTTGCTCGAACATTAAAATCCTCCAAATGGTATTTAATTAACTTCCCGGGGTGAAGAAACCCTTTTTGAGAACTCAGAGTGAGTAAATTGGCCATTTTCATGCACTTTTAACCATTCCATAAATCTTGTGTTTTGGGCCCCTGGAAGCATGAAAATCACTTTAAACATGCTAATTTTAGCTATAACACTGATGATCCACCTACAAATGTGAACTGACGTATAAAAATAAAACATTTGAAAACGGACCATTTTCCACATTTCTGAAGCATGACGTAATGGGGGGGTGTTATCTCTTTTGTGGAAAATCAGCCGTTTTTGCTCGAACATTAAATGCCTCCAAATGGTATTTAATTAACTTCCCGAGCCCCTGGAAGCATGAAAATCACTTTAAACATGCTAATTTTAGCTCTAACACTGATGATCCACCTACAAATGTGAACTGACGTTCAAAAATAAAACATTTGAAAACGGACCATTTTCCACATTTCTGAAGCATGACCTAATGGGGGGGTGTTATCTCTTTTGTCGAAAATCAGCCGTTTTTGCTCGAACATTAAATGCCTCCAAATGGTATTTAATTAACTTCCCGGGGTGAAGAAACCCTTTTTGAGAACTCAGAGTGAGTAAATTGGCCATTTTCATGCACTTTTAACCATTCCATAAATCTTGTGTTTTGGGCCCCTGGAAGCATGAAAATCACTTTAAACATGCTAATTTTAGCTCTAACACTGATGATCCACCTACAAATGTGAACTGACGTTCAAAAATAAAACATTTGAAAACGGACCATTTTCCACATTTCTGAAGCATGACGTAATGGGGGGGTGTTATCTCTTTTGTCGAAAATCAGCCGTTTTTGCTCGAACATTAAATGCCTCCAAATGGTATTTAATTAACTTCCCGGGGTGAAGAAACCCTTTTTGAGAACTCAGAGTGAGTAAATTGGCCATTTTCATGCACTTTTAACCATTCCATAAATCTTGTGTTTTGGGCCCCTGGAAGCATGAAAATCACTTTAAACATGCTAATTTTAGCTCTAACACTGATGATCCACCTACAAATGTGAACTGACGTTCAAAAATAAAACATTTGAAAACGGACCATTTTCCACATTTCTAAAGCATGACGTAATGGGGGGGTGTTAGCTCTTTCGTCGAAAATCAGCCGTTTTTGCTCGAACATTAAAATCCTCCAAATGGTATTTAATTAACTTCCCGGGGTGAAGAAACCCTTTTTGAGAACTCAGAGTGAGTAAATTGGCCATTTTCATGCACTTTTAACCATTCCATAAATCTTGTGTTTTGGGCCCCTGGAAGCATGAAAATCACTTTAAACATGCTAATTTTAGCTCTAACACTGATGATCCACCTACAAATGTGAACTGACGTTCAAAAATAAAACATTTGAAAACGGACCATTTTCCACATTTCTGAAGCATGACGTAATGGGGGGGTGTTATCTCTTTTGTCGAAAATCAGCCGTTTTTGCTCGAACATTAAATGCCTCCAAATGGTATTTAATTAACTTCCCGAGCCCCTGGAAGCATGAAAATCACTTTAAACATGCTAATTTTAGCTCTAACACTGATGATCCACCTACAAATGTGAATTGACGTTCAAAAATAAAACATTTGAAAACGGACCATTTTCCACATTTCTGAAGCATGACGTAATGGGGGGTGTTATCTCTTTTGTGGAAAATCAGCCTTTTTTGCTCGACCATTAAATGCCTCCAAATGGTATTTAATTAACTTCCCGGGGTGAAGAAACCCTTTTTGAGAACTCAGAGTGAGTAAATTGGCCATTTTCATGCACTTTTAACCATTCCATAAATCTTGTGTTTTGGGCCCCTGGAAGCATGAAAATCACTTTAAACATGCTAATTTTAGCTCTAACACTGATGATCCACCTACAAATGTGAACTGACGTTCAAAAATAAAACATTTGAAAACGGACCATTTTCCACATTTCTGAAGCATGACGTAATGGGCGGGTATCTCTTTTGTCGAAAATCAGCCGTTTTTGCTCGAACATTAAATGCCTCCAAATGGTATTTATTTCACTTCCCGAGCCCCTGGAAGCATGAAAATCACTTCAAACATGCTAATTTTAGCTCTTACACTGATGATCCACCTACAAATGTGAACTGACGTTCAAAAATAAAACATTTGAAAACGGACCATTTTCCACATTTCTGAAGCATGACGTAATGGGGGGGTGTTATCTCTTTTGTCGAAAATCAGCCGTTTTTGCTCGAACATTAAATGCCTCCAAATGGTATTTATTTCACTTCCCGAGCCCCTGGAAGCATGAAAATCAATTTAAACATGCTAATTTTAGCTCTAACACTGATGATCCACCTATAATTGTGAACTGACGTTCAAAAATAAAACATTTGAAAATGGACCATTTTCCACATTTCTGAAGCATGACGTAATGGGGGGGTGTTATCTCTTTTGTCGAAAATCAGCCGTTTTTGCTCGAACATTAAATGCCTCCAAATGGTATTTAATTAACTTCCCGAGCCCCTGGAAGCATGAAAATCACTTTAAGCATGCTAATTTTAGCTCTAACACTGATGATCCACCTACAAATGTGAACTGACGTTCAAAAATAAAACATTTGAAAACGGACCATTTTCCACATTTCTGAAGCATGACGTAATGGGGGGGTGTTATCTCTTTTGTCGAAAATCAGCCGTTTTTGCTCGAACATTAAATGCCTCCAAATGGTATTTAATTAACTTCCCGAGCCCCTGGAAGCATGAAAATCACTTTAAACATGCTAATTTTAGCTCTAACACTGATGATCCACCTACAAATGTGAACTGACGTTCAAAAATAAAACATTTGAAAACGGACCATTTTCCACATTTCTGAAGCATGACGTAATGGGGGGATGTTATCTCTTTTGTCGAAAATCAGCCGTTTTTGCTCTAACATTAAATGCCTCCAAATGGTATTTAATTAACTTCCCGAGCCCCTGGAAGCATGAAAATCACTTTAAACATGCTAATTTTAGCTCTAACACTGATGATCCACCTACAAATGTGAACTGACGTTCAAAAATAAAACATTTGAAAACGGACCATTTTCCACATTTCTGAAGCATGACGTAATGGGGGGGTGTTATCTCTTTTGTCGAAAATCAGCCGTTTTTGCTCGAACATTAAATGCCTCCAAATGGTATTTAATTAACTTCCCGGGGTGAAGAAACCCTTTTTGAGAACTCAGAGTGAGTAAATTGGCCATTTTCATGCACTTTTAACCATTCCATAAATCTTGTGTTTTGGGCCCCTGGAAGCATGAAAATCACTTTAAACATGCTAATTTTAGCTCTAACACTGATGATCCACCTACAAATGTGAACTGACGTTCAAAAATAAAACATTTGAAAACGGACCATTTTCCACATTTCTAAAGCATGACGTAATGGGGGGGTGTTAGCTCTTTCGTCGAAAATCAGCCGTTTTTGCTCGAACATTAAAATCCTCCAAATGGTATTTAATTAACTTCCCGGGGTGAAGAAACCCTTTTTGAGAACTCAGAGTGAGTAAATTGGCCATTTTCATGCACTTTTAACCATTCCATAAATCTTGTGTTTTGGGCCCCTGGAAGCATGAAAATCACTTTAAACATGCTAATTTTAGCTCTAACACTGATGATCCACCTACAAATGTGAACTGACGTTCAAAAATAAAACATTTGAAAACGGACCATTTTCCACATTTCTGAAGCATGACGTAATGGGGGGGTGTTATCTCTTTTGTCGAAAATCAGCCGTTTTTGCTCGAACATTAAATGCCTCCAAATGGTATTTAATTAACTTCCCGAGCCCCTGGAAGCATGAAAATCACTTTAAACATGCTAATTTTAGCTCTAACACTGATGATCCACCTACAAATGTGAACTGACGTTCAAAAATAAAACATTTGAAAACGGACCATTTTCCACATTTCTGAAGCATGACGTAATGGGGGGGTGTTATCTCTTTTGTCGAAAATCAGACGTTTTTGCTCGAACATTAAATGCCTCCAAATGGTATTTATTTCACTTCCCGAGCCCCTGGAAGCATGAAAATCACTTTAAACATGATAATTTTAGCTCTAACACTGATGATCCACCTACAATTGTGAACTGACGTTCAAAAATAAAACATTTGAAAACGGACCATTTTCCACATTTCTGAAGCATGACGTAATGGGGGGGGTGTTATCTCTTTTGTCGAAAATCAGCCGTTTTTGCTCTAACATTAAATGCCTCCAAATGGTATTTAATTAACTTCCCGGGGTGAAGAAACCCTTTTTGAGAACTCAGAGTGAGTAAATTGGCCATTTTCATGCACTTTTAACCATTCCATAAATCTTGTGTTTTGGGCCCCTGGAAGCATGAAAATCACTTTAAACATGCTAATTTTAGCTCTAACACTGATGATCCACCTACAAATGTGAACTGACGTTCAAAAATAAAACATTTGAAAACGGACCATTTTCCACATTTCTGAAGCATGACGTAATGGGGGGGTGTTATCTCTTTTGTCGAAAATCAGCCGTTTTTGCTCTAACATTAAATGCCTCCAAATGGTATTTAATTAACTTCCCGAGCCCCTGGAAGCATGAAAATCACTTTAAACATGCTAATTTTAGCTCTAACACTGATGATCCACCTACAAATGTGAACTGACGTTCAAAAATAAAACATTTGAAAACTGACCATTTTCCACATTTCTGAAGCATGACGTAATGGGGGGGTGTTAGCTCTTTTGTCGAAAATCAGCCGTTTTTGCTCGAACATTAAATGCCTCCAAATGGTATTTAATTAACTTCCCGGGGTGAAGAAACCCTTTTTGAGAACTCAGAGTGAGTAAATTGGCCATTTTCATGCACTTTTAACCATTCCATAAATCTTGTGTTTTGGGCCCCTGGAAGCATGAAAATCACTTTAAACATGCTAATTTTAGCTCTAACACTGATGATCCACCTACAAATGTGAACTGACATTCAAAAATAAAACATTTGAAAACGGACCATTTTCCACATTTCTGAAGCATGACGTAATGGGGGGGTGTTATCTCTTTTGTCGAAAATCAGCCGTTTTTGCTCGAACATTAAATGCCTCCAAATGGTATTTATTTCACTTCCCGAGCCCCTGGAAGCATGAAAATCACTTCAAACATGCTAATTTTAGCTCTTACACTGATGATCCACCTACAAATGTGAACTGACGTTCAAAAATAAAACATTTGAAAACGGACCATTTTCCACATTTCTGAAGCATGACGTAATGGGGGGGTGTTATCTCTTTTGTCGAAAATCAGCCGTTTTTGCTCGAACATTAAATGCCTCCAAATGGTATTTAATTAACTTCCCGAGCCCCTGGAAGCATGAAAATCACTTTAAGCATGCTAATTTTAGCTCTAACACTGATGATCCACCTACAAATGTGAACTGACGTTCAAAAATAAAACATTTGAAAACGGACCATTTTCCACATTTCTGAAGCATGACGTAATGGGGGGGTGTTATCTCTTTTGTGGAAAATCAGCCGTTTTTGCTCGAACATTAAATGCCTCCAAATGGTATTTATTTCACTTCCCGAGCCCCTGGAAGCATGAAAATCACTTTAAACATGCTAATTTTAGCTCTAACACTGATGATCCACCTACAATTGTGAACTGACGTTCAAAAATAAAACATTTGAAAACGGACCATTTTCCACATTTCTGAAGCATGACGTAATGGGGGGGGTGTTATCTCTTTTGTCGAAAATCAGCCGTTTTTGCTCTAACATTAAATGCCTCCAAATGGTATTTAATTAACTTCCCGGGGTGAAGAAACCCTTTTTGAGAACTCAGAGTGAGTAAATTGGCCATTTTCATGCACTTTTAACCATTCCATAAATCTTGTGTTTTGGGCCCCTGGAAGCATGAAAATCACTTTAAACATGCTAATTTTAGCTCTAACACTGATGATCCACCTACAAATGTGAACTGACGTTCAAAAATAAAACATTTGAAAACGGACCATTTTCCACATTTCTGAAGCATGACGTAATGGGGGGGTGTTATCTCTTTTGTCGAAAATCAGCCGTTTTTGCTCTAACATTAAATGCCTCCAAATGGTATTTAATTAACTTCCCGAGCCCCTGGAAGCATGAAAATCACTTTAAACATGCTAATTTTAGCTCTAACACTGATGATCCACCTACAAATGTGAACTGACGTTCAAAAATAAAACATTTGAAAACGGACCATTTTCCACATTTCTGAAGCATGACGTAATGGGGGGGTGTTAGCTCTTTTGTCGAAAATCAGCCGTTTTTGCTCGAACATTAAATGCCTCCAAATGGTATTTAATTAACTTCCCGGGGTGAAGAAACCCTTTTTGAGAACTCAGAGTGAGTAAATTGGCCATTTTCATGCACTTTTAACCATTCCATAAATCTTGTGTTTTGGGCCCCTGGAAGCATGAAAATCACTTTAAACATGCTAATTTTAGCTCTAACACTGATGATCCACCTACAAATGTGAACTGGCGTTCAAAAATAAAACATTTGAAAACGGACCATTTCCACATTTCTGAAGCATGACGTAATGGGGGGGTGTTATCTCTTTTGTGGAAAATCAGCCGTTTTTGCTCGAACATTAAATGCCTCCAAATGGTATTTAATTAACTTCCCGAGCCCCTGGAAGCATGAAAATCACTTTAAACATGCTAATTTTAGCTCTAACACTGATGATCCACCTACAAATGTGAACTGACGTTCAAAAATAAAACATTTGAAAACGGACCATTTTCCACATTTCTGAAGCATGACCTAATGGGGGGGTGTTATCTCTTTTGTCGAAAATCAGCCGTTTTTGCTCGAACATTAAATGCCTCCAAATGGTATTTAATTAACTTCCCGGGGTGAAGAAACCCTTTTTGAGAACTCAGAGTGAGTAAATTGGCCATTTTCATGCACTTTTAACCATTCCATAAATCTTGTGTTTTGGGCCCCTGGAAGCATGAAAATCACTTTAAACATGCTAATTTTAGCTCTAACACTGATGATCCACCTACAAATGTGAACTGACGTTCAAAAATAAAACATTTGAAAACGGACCATTTTCCACATTTCTGAAGCATGACGTAATGGGGGGGTGTTATCTCTTTTGTCGAAAATCAGCCGTTTTTGCTCGAACATTAAATGCCTCCAAATGGTATTTAATTAACTTCCCGGGGTGAAGAAACCCTTTTTGAGAACTCAGAGTGAGTAAATTGGCCATTTTCATGCACTTTTAACCATTCCATAAATCTTGTGTTTTGGGCCCCTGGAAGCATGAAAATCACTTTAAACATGCTAATTTTAGCTCTAACACTGATGATCCACCTACAAATGTGAACTGGCGTTCAAAAATAAAACATTTGAAAACGGACCATTTCCACATTTCTGAAGCATGACGTAATGGGGGGGTGTTATCTCTTTTGTGGAAAATCAGCCGTTTTTGCTCGAACATTAAATGCCTCCAAATGGTATTTAATTAACTTCCCGAGCCCCTGGAAGCATGAAAATCACTTTAAACATGCTAATTTTAGCTCTAACACTGATGATCCACCTACAAATGTGAACTGACGTTCAAAAATAAAACATTTGAAAACGGACCATTTTCCACATTTCTGAAGCATGACCTAATGGGGGGGTGTTATCTCTTTTGTCGAAAATCAGCCGTTTTTGCTCGAACATTAAATGCCTCCAAATGGTATTTAATTAACTTCCCGGGGTGAAGAAACCCTTTTTGAGAACTCAGAGTGAGTAAATTGGCCATTTTCATGCACTTTTAACCATTCCATAAATCTTGTGTTTTGGGCCCCTGGAAGCATGAAAATCACTTTAAACATGCTAATTTTAGCTCTAACACTGATGATCCACCTACAAATGTGAACTGACGTTCAAAAATAAAACATTTGAAAACGGACCATTTTCCACATTTCTGAAGCATGACGTAATGGGGGGGTGTTATCTCTTTTGTCGAAAATCAGCCGTTTTTGCTCGAACATTAAATGCCTCCAAATGGTATTTAATTAACTTCCCGGGGTGAAGAAACCCTTTTTGAGAACTCAGAGTGAGTAAATTGGCCATTTTCATGCACTTTTAACCATTCCATAAATCTTGTGTTTTGGGCCCCTGGAAGCATGAAAATCACTTTAAACATGCTAATTTTAGCTCTAACACTGATGATCCACCTACAAATGTGAACTGACGTTCAAAAATAAAACATTTGAAAACGGACCATTTTCCACATTTCTAAAGCATGACGTAATGGGGGGGGTGTTAGCTCTTTCGTCGAAAATCAGCCGTTTTTGCTCGAACATTAAAATCCTCCAAATGGTATTTAATTAACTTCCCGGGGTGAAGAAACCCTTTTTGAGAACTCAGAGTGAGTAAATTGGCCATTTTCATGCACTTTTAACCATTCCATAAATCTTGTGTTTTGGGCCCCTGGAAGCATGAAAATCACTTTAAACATGCTAATTTTAGCTCTAACACTGATGATCCACCTACAAATGTGAACTGACGTTCAAAAATAAAACATTTGAAAACGGACCATTTTCCACATTTCTGAAGCATGACGTAATGGGGGGGTGTTATCTCTTTTGTCGAAAATCAGCCGTTTTTGCTCGAACATTAAATGCCTCCAAATGGTATTTAATTAACTTCCCGAGCCCCTGGAAGCATGAAAATCACTTTAAACATGCTAATTTTAGCTCTAACACTGATGATCCACCTACAAATGTGAATTGACGTTCAAAAATAAAACATTTGAAAACGGACCATTTTCCACATTTCTGAAGCATGACGTAATGGGGGGTGTTATCTCTTTTGTGGAAAATCAGCCTTTTTTGCTCGACCATTAAATGCCTCCAAATGGTATTTAATTAACTTCCCGGGGTGAAGAAACCCTTTTTGAGAACTCAGAGTGAGTAAATTGGCCATTTTCATGCACTTTTAACCATTCCATAAATCTTGTGTTTTGGGCCCCTGGAAGCATGAAAATCACTTTAAACATGCTAATTTTAGCTCTAACACTGATGATCCACCTACAAATGTGAACTGACGTTCAAAAATAAAACATTTGAAAACGGACCATTTTCCACATTTCTGAAGCATGACGTAATGGGGGGGTATCTCTTTTGTCGAAAATCAGCCGTTTTTGCTCGAACATTAAATGCCTCCAAATGGTATTTATTTCACTTCCCGAGCCCCTGGAAGCATGAAAATCACTTCAAACATGCTAATTTTAGCTCTTACACTGATGATCCACCTACAAATGTGAACTGACGTTCAAAAATAAAACATTTGAAAACGGACCATTTTCCACATTTCTGAAGCATGACGTAATGGGGGGGTGTTATCTCTTTTGTCGAAAATCAGCCGTTTTTGCTCGAACATTAAATGCCTCCAAATGGTATTTATTTCACTTCCCGAGCCCCTGGAAGCATGAAAATCAATTTAAACATGCTAATTTTAGCTCTAACACTGATGATCCACCTATAATTGTGAACTGACGTTCAAAAATAAAACATTTGAAAATGGACCATTTTCCACATTTCTGAAGCATGACGTAATGGGGGGGTGTTATCTCTTTTGTCGAAAATCAGCCGTTTTTGCTCGAACATTAAATGCCTCCAAATGGTATTTAATTAACTTCCCGAGCCCCTGGAAGCATGAAAATCACTTTAAGCATGCTAATTTTAGCTCTAACACTGATGATCCACCTACAAATGTGAACTGACGTTCAAAAATAAAACATTTGAAAACGGACCATTTTCCACATTTCTGAAGCATGACGTAATGGGGGGGTGTTATCTCTTTTGTCGAAAATCAGCCGTTTTTGCTCGAACATTAAATGCCTCCAAATGGTATTTAATTAACTTCCCGAGCCCCTGGAAGCATGAAAATCACTTTAAACATGCTAATTTTAGCTCTAACACTGATGATCCACCTACAAATGTGAACTGACGTTCAAAAATAAAACATTTGAAAACGGACCATTTTCCACATTTCTGAAGCATGACGTAATGGGGGGGTGTTATCTCTTTTGTCGAAAATCAGCCGTTTTTGCTCGAACATTAAAATCCTCCAAATGGTATTTAATTAACTTCCCGGGGTGAAGAAACCCTTTTTGAGAACTCAGAGTGAGTAAATTGGCCATTTTCATGCACTTTTAACCATTCCATAAATCTTGTGTTTTGGGCCCCTGGAAGCATGAAAATCACTTTAAACATGCTAATTTTAGCTCTAACACTGATGATCCACCTACAAATGTGAACTGACGTTCAAAAATAAAACATTTGAAAACGGACCATTTTCCACATTTCTGAAGCATGACGTAATGGGGGGGTGTTTACTCTTTTGTCGAAAATCAGCCGTTTTTGCTCGAACATTAAATGCCTCCAAATGGTATTTAATTAACTTCCCGAGCCCCTGGAAGCATGAAAATCACTTTAAACATGCTAATTTTAGCTCTAACACTGATGATCCACCTACAAATGTGAACTTACGTTCAAAAATAAAACATTTGAAAACGGACCATTTTCCACATTTCTGAAGCATGACGTAATGGGGGGGTGTTATCTCTTTTGTCGAAAATCAGCCGTTTTTGCTCGAACATTAAATGCCTCCAAATGGTATTTAATTAACTTCCCGGGGTGAAGAAACCCTTTTTGAGAACTCAGAGTGAGTAAATTGGCCATTTTCATGCACTTTTAACCATTCCATAAATCTTGTGTTTTGGGCCCCTGGAAGCATGAAAATCACTTTAAACATGCTAATTTTAGCTCTAACACTGATGATCCACCTACAAATGTGAACTGACGTTCAAAAATAAAACATTTGAAAACGGACCATTTTCCACATTTCTGAAGCATGACGTAATGGGGGGGGTGTTATCTCTTTTGTGGAAAATCAGCCGTTTTTGCTCGAACATTAAATGCCTCCAAATGGTATTTATTTCACTTCCCGAGCCCCTGGAAGCATGAAAATCACTTTAAACATGCTAATTTTAGCTCTAACACTGATGATCCACCTACAATTGTGAACTAACGTTCAAAAATAAAACATTTGAAAACGGACCATTTTCCACATTTCTGAAGCATGACGTAATGGGGGGGTGTTATCTCTTTTGTCGAAAATCAGCCGTTTTTGCTCTAACATTAAATGCCTCCAAATGGTATTTAATTAACTTCCCGGGGTGAAGAAACCCTTTTTGAGAACTCAGAGTGAGTAAATTGGCCATTTTCATGCACTTTTAACCATTCCATAAATCTTGTGTTTTGGGCCCCTGGAAGCATGAAAATCACTTTAAACATGCTAATTTTAGCTCTAACACTGATGATCCACCTACAAATGTGAACTGACGTTCAAAAATAAAACATTTGAAAACGGACCATTTTCCACATTTCTGAAGCATGACGTAATGGGGGGGTGTTATCTCTTTTGTCGAAAATCAGCCGTTTTTGCTCTAACATTAAATGCCTCCAAATGGTATTTAATTAACTTCCCGAGCCCCTGGAAGCATGAAAATCACTTTAAACATGCTAATTTTAGCTCTAACACTGATGATCCACCTACAAATGTGAACTGACGTTCAAAAATAAAACATTTGAAAACGGACCATTTTCCACATTTCTGAAGCATGACGTAATGGGGGGGTGTTAGCTCTTTTGTCGAAAATCAGCCGTTTTTGCTCGAACATTAAATGCCTCCAAATGGTATTTAATTAACTTCCCGGGGTGAAGAAACCCTTTTTGAGAACTCAGAGTGAGTAAATTGGCCATTTTCATGCACTTTTAACCATTCCATAAATCTTGTGTTTTGGGCCCCTGGAAGCATGAAAATCACTTTAAACATGCTAATTTTAGCTCTAACACTGATGATCCACCTACAAATGTGAACTGACGTTCAAAAATAAAACATTTGAAAACGGACCATTTTCCACATTTCTGAAGCATGACGTAATGGGGGGGTGTTATCTCTTTTGTCGAAAATCAGCCGTTTTTGCTCGAACATTAAATGCCTCCAAATGGTATTTAATTAACTTCCCGGGGTGAAGAAACCCTTTTTGAGAACTCAGAGTGAGTAAATTGGCCATTTTCATGCACTTTTAACCATTCCATAAATCTTGTGTTTTGGGCCCCTGGAAGCATGAAAATCACTTTAAACATGCTAATTTTAGCTCTAACACTGATGATCCACCTACAAATGTGAACTGACGTTCAAAAATAAAACATTAGAAAACTGACCATTTTCCACATTTCTGAAGCATGACGTAATGGGGGGTTGTTATCTCTTTTGTCGAAAATCAGCCGTTTTTGCTCGAACATTAAATGCCTCCAAATGGTATTTAATTAACTTCCCGAGCCCCTGGAAGCATGAAAATCACTTTAAACATGCTAATTTTAGCTCTAACACTGATGATCCACCTACAAATGTGAACTGACGTTCAAAAATAAAACATTTGAAAACGGACCATTTTCCACATTTCTGAAGCATGACGTAATGGGGGGGTGTTATCTCTTTTGTCGAAAATCAGCCGTTTTTGCTCGAACATTAAATGCCTCCAAATGGTATTTAATTAACTTCCCGAGCCCCTGGAAGCATGAAAATCACTTTAAACATGCTAATTTTAGCTCTAACACTGATGATCCACCTACAAATGTGAACTGACGTTCAAAAATAAAACATTTGAAAACGGACCATTTTCCACATTTCTGAAGCATGACGTAATGGGGGGGTGTTATCTCTTTTGTCGAAAATCAGCCGTTTTTGCTCGAACATTAAATGCCTCCAAATGGTATTTAATTAACTTCCCGAGCCCCTGGAAGCATGAAAATCACTTTAAACATGCTAATTTTAGCTCTAACACTGATGATCCACCTACAAATGTGAACTGACGTTCAAAAATAAAACATTTGAAAACGGACCATTTTCCACATTTCTGAAGCATGACGTAATGGGGGGGTGTTATCTCTTTTGTCGAAAATCAGCCGTTTTTGCTCGAACATTAAATGCCTCCAAATGGTATTTAATTAACTTCCCGAGCCCCTGGAAGCATGAAAATCACTTTAAACATGCTAATTTTAGCTCTAACACTGATGATCCACCTACAAATGTGAACTGACGTTCAAAAATTAAACATTTGAAAACGGACCATTTTCCACATTTCTGAAGCATGACGTAATGGGGGGTGTTATCTCTTTTGTGGAAAATCAGCCTTTTTTGCTCGACCATTAAATGCCTCCAAATGGTATTTAATTAACTTCCCGGGGTGAAGAAACCCTTTTTGAGAACTCAGAGTGAGTAAATTGGCCATTTTCATGCACTTTTAACCATTCCATAAATCTTGTGTTTTGGGCCCCTGGAAGCATGAAAATCACTTTAAACATGCTAATTTTAGCTCTAACACTGATGATCCACCTACAAATGTGAACTGACGTTCAAAAATAAAACATTTGAAAACGGACCATTTTCCACATTTCTGAAGCATGACGTAATGGGGGGGTATCTCTTTTGTCGAAAATCAGCCGTTTTTGCTCGAACATTAAATGCCTCCAAATGGTATTTATTTCACTTCCCGAGCCCCTGGAAGCATGAAAATCACTTCAAACATGCTAATTTTAGCTCTTACACTGATGATCCACCTACAAATGTGAACTGACGTTCAAAAATAAAACATTTGAAAACGGACCATTTTCCACATTTCTGAAGCATGACGTAATGGGGGGGTGTTATCTCTTTTGTCAAAAATCAGCCGTTTTTGCTCGAACATTAAATGCCTCCAAATGGTATTTATTTCACTTCCCGAGCCCCTGGAAGCATGAAAATCAATTTAAACATGCTAATTTTAGCTCTAACACTGATGATCCACCTATAATTGTGAACTGACGTTCAAAAATAAAACATTTGAAAATGGACCATTTTCCACATTTCTGAAGCATGACGTAATGGGGGGGTGTTATCTCTTTTGTCGAAAATCAGCCGTTTTTGCTCGAACATTAAATGCCTCCAAATGGTATTTAATTAACTTCCCGAGCCCCTGGAAGCATGAAAATCACTTTAAGCATGCTAATTTTAGCTCTAACACTGATGATCCACCTACAAATGTGAACTGACGTTCAAAAATAAAACATTTGAAAACGGACCATTTTCCACATTTCTGAAGCATGACGTAATGGGGGGGTGTTATCTCTTTTGTCGAAAATCAGCCGTTTTTGCTCGAACATTAAATGCCTCCAAATGGTATTTAATTAACTTCCCGAGCCCCTGGAAGCATGAAAATCACTTTAAACATGCTAATTTTAGCTCTAACACTGATGATCCACCTACAAATGTGAACTGACGTTCAAAAATAAAACATTTGAAAACGGACCATTTTCCACATTTCTGAAGCATGACGTAATGGGGGGGTGTTATCTCTTTCGTCGAAAATCAGCCGTTTTTGCTCGAACATTAAAATCCTCCAAATGGTATTTAATTAACTTCCCGGGGTGAAGAAACCCTTTTTGAGAACTCAGAGTGAGTAAATTGGCCATTTTCATGCACTTTTAACCATTCCATAAATCTTGTGTTTTGGGCCCCTGGAAGCATGAAAATCACTTTAAACATGCTAATTTTAGCTCTAACACTGATGATCCACCTACAAATGTGAACTGACGTTCAAAAATAAAACATTTGAAAACGGACCATTTTCCACATTTCTGAAGCATGACGTAATGGGGGGGTGTTATCTCTTTTGTCGAAAATCAGCCGTTTTTGCTCGAACATTAAATGCCTCCAAATGGTATTTAATTAACTTCCCGGGGTGAAGAAACCCTTTTTGAGAACTCAGAGTGAGTAAATTGGCCATTTTCATGCACTTTTAACCATTCCATAAATCTTGTGTTTTGGGCCCCTGGAAGCATGTAAATCACTTTAAACATGCTAATTTTAGCTCTAAAACTAATGATCCACCTACAAATGTGAACTGACGTTCAAAAATAAAACATTTGAAAACGGACCATTTTCCACATTTCTGAAGCATGACGTAATGGGGGGGTGTTATCTCTTTTGTCGAAAATCAGCCGTTTTTGCTCTAACATTAAATGCCTCCAAATGGTATTTAATTAACTTCCCGGGGTGAAGAAACCCTTTTTGAGAACTCAGAGTGAGTAAATTGGCCATTTTCATGCACTTTTAACCATTCCATAAATCTTGTGTTTTGGGCCCCTGGAAGCATGAAAATCACTTTAAACATGCTAATTTTAGCTCTAACACTGATGATCCACCTACAAATGTGAACTGACGTTCAAAAATAAAACATTTGAAAACGGACCATTTCCCACTTTTCTGAAGCATGACGTAATGGGGGGGTGTTATCTCTTTTGTCGAAAATCAGCCGTTTTTGCTCGAACATTAAATGCCTCCAAATGGTATTCATTTCACTTCCCGAGCCCCTGGAAGCATGAAAATCACTTTAAACATGCTAATTTTAGCTCTAACACTGATGATCCACCTACAAATGTGAACTGACGTTCAAAAATAAAACATTTGAAAACGGACCATTTTCCACATTTCTAAAGCATGACGTAATGGGGGGGTGTTAGCTCTTTCGTCGAAAATCAGCCGTTTTTGCTCGAACATTAAAATCCTCCAAATGGTATTTAATTAACTTCCCGGGGTGAAGAAACCCTTTTTGAGAACTCAGAGTGAGTAAATTGGCCATTTTCATGCACTTTTAACCATTCCATAAATCTTGTGTTTTGGGCCCCTGGAAGCATGAAAATCACTTTAAACATGCTAATTTTAGCTCTAACACTGATGATCCACCTACAAATGTGAACTGACGTTCAAAAATAAAACATTTGAATACGGACCATTTTCCACATTTCTGAAGCATGACGTAATGGGGGGGTGTTATCTCTTTTGTCGAAAATCAGCCGTTTTTGCTCGAACATTAAATGCCTCCAAATGGTATTTAATTAACTTCCCGAACCCTGGAAGCATGAAAATCACTTTAAACATGCTAATTTTAGCTCTAACACTGATGATCCACCTACAAATGTGAACTGACGTTCAAAAATAAAACATTTGAAAACGGACCATTTTCCACATTTCTGAAGCATGACGTAATGGGGGGGGTGTTATCTCTTTTGTCGAAAATCAGCCGTTTTTGCTCGAACATTAAATGCCTCCAAATGGTATTTAATTAACTTCCCGAGCCCCTGGAAGCATGAAAATCACTTTAAACATGCTAATTTTAGCTCTAACACTGATGATCCACCTACAAATGTGAACTGACGTTCAAAAATAAAACATTTGAAAACGGACCATTTTCCACATTTCTGAAGCATGACGTAATGGGGGGGTGTTATCTCTTTTGTGGAAAATCAGCCTTTTTTGCTCGAACATTAAATGCCTCCAAATGGTATTTAATTAACTTCCCGGGGTGAAGAAACCCTTTTTGAGAACTCAGAGTGAGTAAATTGGCCATTTTCATGCACTTTTAACCATTCCATAAATCTTGTGTTTTGGGCCCCTGGAAGCATGAAAATCACTTTAAACATGCTAATTTTAGCTCTAACACTGATGATCCACCTACAAATGTGAACTGACGTTCAAAAATAAAACATTTGAAAACGGACCATTTTCCACATTTCTGAAGCATGACGTAATGGGGGGGTGTTATCTCTTTTGTCGAAAATCAGCCGTTTTTGCTCGAACATTAAATGCCTCCAAATGGTATTTATTTCACTTCCCGAGCCCCTGGAAGCATGAAAATCACTTCAAACATGCTAATTTTAGCTCTAACACTGATGATCCACCTACAAATGTGAACTGACGTTCAAAAATAAAACATTTGAAAACGGACCATTTTCCACATTTCTGAAGCATGACGTAATGGGGGGGTGTTATCTCTTTTGTCGAAAATCAGCCGTTTTTGCTCGAACATTAAATGCCTCCAAATGGTATTTATTTCACTTCCCGAGCCCCTGGAAGCATGAAAATCACTTTAAACATGCTAATTTTAGCTCTAACACTGATGATCCACCTATAATTGTGAACTGACGTTCAAAAATAAAACATTTGAAAACGGACCATTTTCCACATTTCTGAAGCATGACGTAATGGGGGGGTGTTATCTCTTTTGTCGAAAATCAGCCGTTTTTGCTCGAACATTAAATGCCTCCAAATGGTATTTAATTAACTTCCCGAGCCCCTGGAAGCATGAAAATCACTTTAAACATGCTAATTTTAACTCTAACACTGATGATCCACCTACAAATGTGAACTGACGTTCAAAAATAAAACATTTGAAAACGGACCATTTTCCACATTTCTGAAGCATGACGTAATGGGGGGGTGTTATCTCTTTTGTCGAAAATCAGCCGTTTTTGCTCGAACATTAAATGCCTCCAAATGGTATTTAATTAACTTCCCGAGCCCCTGGAAGCATGAAAATCACTTTAAACATGCTAATTTTAGCTCTAACACTGATGATCCACCTACAAATGTGAACTGACGTTCAAAAATAAAACATTTGAAAACGGACCATTTTCCACATTTCTGAAGCATGACGTAATGGGGGGGTGTTATCTCTTTCGTCGAAAATCAGCTGTTTTTGCTCGAACATTAAAATCCTCCAAATGGTATTTAATTAACTTCCCGGGGTGAAGAAACCCTTTTTGAGAACTCAGAGTGAGTAAATTGGCCATTTTCATGCACTTTTAACCATTCCATAAATCTTGTGTTTTGGGCCCCTGGAAGCATGAAAATCACTTTAAACATGCTAATTTTAGCTCTAACACTGATGATCCACCTACAAATGTGAACTGACGTTCAAAAATAAAACATTTGAAAACGGACCATTTTCCACATTTCTGAAGCATGACGTAAAGGGGGGGTGTTATCTCTTTTGTCGAAAATCAGCCGTTTTTGCTCGAACATTAAATGCCTCCAAATGGTATTTAATTAACTTCCCGAGCCCCTGGAAGCATGAAAATCACGTTAAACATGCTAATTTTAGCTCTAACACTGATGATCCACGTACAAATGTGAACTGACGTTCAAAAATAAAACATTTGAAAACGGACCATTTTCCACATTTCTGAAGCATGACGTAATGGGGGGGTGTTAGCTCTTTTGTCGAAAATCAGCCGTTTTTGCTCGAACATTAAATGCCTCCAAATGGTATTTAATTAACTTCCCGGGGTGAAGAAACCCTTTTTGAGAACTCAGAGTGAGTAAATTGGCCATTTTCATGCACTTTTAACCATTCCATAAATCTTGTGTTTTGGGCCCCTGGAAGCATGAAAATCACTTTAAACATGCTAATTTTAGCTCTAACACTGATGATCCACCTACAAATGTGAACTGACGTTCAAAAATAAAACATTTGAAAACGGACCATTTTCCACATTTCTGAAGCATGACGTAATGGGGGGGTGTTATCTCTTTTGTGGAAAATCAGCCGTTTTTGCTCGAACATTAAATGCCTCCAAATGGTATTTATTTCACTTCCCGAGCCCCTGGAAGCATGAAAATCACTTTAAACATGCTAATTTTAGCTCTAACACTGATGATCCACCTACAATTGTGAACTGACGTTCAAAAATAAAACATTTGAAAACGGACCATTTTCCACATTTCTGAAGCATGACGTAATGGGGGGGTGTTATCTCTTTTGTCGAAAATCAGCCGTTTTTGCTCTAACATTAAATGCCTCCAAATGGTATTTAATTAACTTCCCGGGGTGAAGAAACCCTTTTTGAGAACTCAGAGTGAGTAAATTGGCCATTTTCATGCACTTTTAACCATTCCATAAATCTTGTGTTTTGGGCCCCTGGAAGCATGAAAATCACTTTAAACATGCTAATTTTAGCTCTAACACTGATGATCCACCTACAAATGTGAACTGACGTTCAAAAATAAAACATTTGAAAACGGACCATTTTCCACATTTCTGAAGCATGACGTAATGGGGGGGTGTTATCTCTTTTGTCGAAAATCAGCCGTTTTTGCTCGAACATTAAATGCCTCCAAATGGTATTTAATTAACTTCCCGAGCCCCTGGAAGCATGAAAATCACTTTAAACATGCTAATTTTAGCTCTAACACTGATGATCCACCTACAAATGTGAACTGACGTTCAAAAATAAAACATTTGAAAACGGACCATTTTCCACATTTCTGAAGCATGACGTAATGGGGGGGTGTTAGCTCTTTTGTCGAAAATCAGCCGTTTTTGCTCGAACATTAAATGCCTCCAAATGGTATTTAATTAACTTCCCGGGGTGAAGAAACCCTTTTTGAGAACTCAGAGTGAGTAAATTGGCCATTTTCATGCACTTTTAACCATTCCTTAAATCTTGTGTTTTGGGCCCCTGGAAGCATGAAAATCACTTTAAACATGCTAATTTTAGCTCTAACACTGATGATCCACCTACAAATGTGAACTGACGTTCAAAAATAAAACATTTGAAAACGGACCATTTCCACATTTCTGAAGCATGACGTAATGGGGGGGTGTTATCTCTTTTGTCGAAAATCAGCCGTTTTTGCTCGAACATTAAATGCCTCCAAATGGTATTTAATTAACTTCCCGGGGTGAAGAAACCCTTTTTGAGAACTCAGAGTGAGTAAATTGGCCATTTTCATGCACTTTTAACCATTCCATAAATCTTGTGTTTTGGGCCCCTGGAAGCATGAAAATCACTTTAAACATGCTAATTTTAGCTCTAACACTGATGATCCACCTACAAATGTGAACTGACGTTCAAAAATAAAACATTTGAAAACGGACCATTTTTCACATTTCTGAAGCATGACGTAATGGGGGGGTGTTATCTCTTTTGTCGAAAATCAGCCGTTTTTGCTCGAACATTAAATGCCTCCAAATGGTATTTAATTAACTTCCCGAGCCCCTGGAAGCATGAAAATCACTTTAAACATGCTAATTTTAGCTCTAACACTGATGATCCACCTACAAATGTGAACTGACGTTCAAAAATAAAACATTTGAAAACGGACCATTTTCCACATTTCTGAAGCATGACGTAATGGGGGGGTGTTAGCTCTTTTGTCGAAAATCAGCCGTTTTTGCTCGAACATTAAATGCCTCCAAATGGTATTTAATTAACTTCCCGGGGTGAAGAAACCCTTTTTGAGAACTCAGAGTGAGTAAATTGGCCATTTTCATGCACTTTTAACCATTCCATAAATCTTGTGTTTTGGGCCCCTGGAAGCATGTAAATCACTTTAAACATGCTAATTTTAGCTCTAAAACTAATGATCCACCTACAAATGTGAACTGACGTTCAAAAATAAAACATTTGAAAACGGACCATTTTCCACATTTCTGAAGCATGACGTAATGGGGGGGTGTTATCTCTTTTGTCGAAAATCAGCCGTTTTTGCTCTAACATTAAATGCCTCCAAATGGTATTTAATTAACTTCCCGGGGTGAAGAAACCCTTTTTGAGAACTCAGAGTGAGTAAATTGGCCATTTTCATGCACTTTTAACCATTCCATAAATCTTGTGTTTTGGGCCCCTGGAAGCATGAAAATCACTTTAAACATGCTAATTTTAGCTCTAACACTGATGATCCACCTACAAATGTGAACTGACGTTCAAAAATAAAACATTTGAAAACGGACCATTTCCCACTTTTCTGAAGCATGACGTAATGGGGGGGTGTTATCTCTTTTGTCGAAAATCAGCCGTTTTTGCTCGAACATTAAATGCCTCCAAATGGTATTTATTTCACTTCCCGAGCCCCTGGAAGCATGAAAATCACTTTAAACATGCTAATTTTAGCTCTAACACTGATGATCCACCTACAAATGTGAACTGACGTTCAAAAATAAAACATTTGAAAACGGACCATTTTCCACATTTCTAAAGCATGACGTAATGGGGGGGTGTTAGCTCTTTCGTCGAAAATCAGCCGTTTTTGCTCGAACATTAAAATCCTCCAAATGGTATTTAATTAACTTCCCGGGGTGAAGAAACCCTTTTTGAGAACTCAGAGTGAGTAAATTGGCCATTTTCATGCACTTTTAACCATTCCATAAATCTTGTGTTTTGGGCCCCTGGAAGCATGAAAATCACTTTAAACATGCTAATTTTAGCTCTAACACTGATGATCCACCTACAAATGTGAACTGACGTTCAAAAATAAAACATTTGAATACGGACCATTTTCCACATTTCTGAAGCATGACGTAATGGGGGGGTGTTATCTCTTTTGTCGAAAATCAGCCGTTTTTGCTCGAACATTAAATGCCTCCAAATGGTATTTAATTAACTTCCCGAACCCTGGAAGCATGAAAATCACTTTAAACATGCTAATTTTAGCTCTAACACTGATGATCCACCTACAAATGTGAACTGACGTTCAAAAATAAAACATTTGAAAACGGACCATTTTCCACATTTCTGAAGCATGACGTAATGGGGGGGGTGTTATCTCTTTTGTCGAAAATCAGCCGTTTTTGCTCGAACATTAAATGCCTCCAAATGGTATTTAATTAACTTCCCGAGCCCCTGGAAGCATGAAAATCACTTTAAACATGCTAATTTTAGCTCTAACACTGATGATCCACCTACAAATGTGAACTGACGTTCAAAAATAAAACATTTGAAAACGGACCATTTTCCACATTTCTGAAGCATGACGTAATGGGGGGGTGTTATCTCTTTTGTGGAAAATCAGCCTTTTTTGCTCGAACATTAAATGCCTCCAAATGGTATTTAATTAACTTCCCGGGGTGAAGAAACCCTTTTTGAGAACTCAGAGTGAGTAAATTGGCCATTTTCATGCACTTTTAACCATTCCATAAATCTTGTGTTTTGGGCCCCTGGAAGCATGAAAATCACTTTAAACATGCTAATTTTAGCTCTAACACTGATGATCCACCTACAAATGTGAACTGACGTTCAAAAATAAAACATTTGAAAACGGACCATTTTCCACATTTCTGAAGCATGACGTAATGGGGGGGTGTTATCTCTTTTGTCGAAAATCAGCCGTTTTTGCTCGAACATTAAATGCCTCCAAATGGTATTTATTTCACTTCCCGAGCCCCTGGAAGCATGAAAATCACTTCAAACATGCTAATTTTAGCTCTAACACTGATGATCCACCTACAAATGTGAACTGACGTTCAAAAATAAAACATTTGAAAACGGACCATTTTCCACATTTCTGAAGCATGACGTAATGGGGGGGTGTTATCTCTTTTGTCGAAAATCAGCCGTTTTTGCTCGAACATTAAATGCCTCCAAATGGTATTTATTTCACTTCCCGAGCCCCTGGAAGCATGAAAATCACTTTAAACATGCTAATTTTAGCTCTAACACTGATGATCCACCTATAATTGTGAACTGACGTTCAAAAATAAAACATTTGAAAACGGACCATTTTCCACATTTCTGAAGCATGACGTAATGGGGGGGTGTTATCTCTTTTGTCGAAAATCAGCCGTTTTTGCTCGAACATTAAATGCCTCCAAATGGTATTTAATTAACTTCCCGAGCCCCTGGAAGCATGAAAATCACTTTAAACATGCTAATTTTAACTCTAACACTGATGATCCACCTACAAATGTGAACTGACGTTCAAAAATAAAACATTTGAAAACGGACCATTTTCCACATTTCTGAAGCATGACGTAATGGGGGGGTGTTATCTCTTTTGTCGAAAATCAGCCGTTTTTGCTCGAACATTAAATGCCTCCAAATGGTATTTAATTAACTTCCCGAGCCCCTGGAAGCATGAAAATCACTTTAAACATGCTAATTTTAGCTCTAACACTGATGATCCACCTACAAATGTGAACTGACGTTCAAAAATAAAACATTTGAAAACGGACCATTTTCCACATTTCTGAAGCATGACGTAATGGGGGGGTGTTATCTCTTTCGTCGAAAATCAGCTGTTTTTGCTCGAACATTAAAATCCTCCAAATGGTATTTAATTAACTTCCCGGGGTGAAGAAACCCTTTTTGAGAACTCAGAGTGAGTAAATTGGCCATTTTCATGCACTTTTAACCATTCCATAAATCTTGTGTTTTGGGCCCCTGGAAGCATGAAAATCACTTTAAACATGCTAATTTTAGCTCTAACACTGATGATCCACCTACAAATGTGAACTGACGTTCAAAAATAAAACATTTGAAAACGGACCATTTTCCACATTTCTGAAGCATGACGTAAAGGGGGGGTGTTATCTCTTTTGTCGAAAATCAGCCGTTTTTGCTCGAACATTAAATGCCTCCAAATGGTATTTAATTAACTTCCCGAGCCCCTGGAAGCATGAAAATCACGTTAAACATGCTAATTTTAGCTCTAACACTGATGATCCACGTACAAATGTGAACTGACGTTCAAAAATAAAACATTTGAAAACGGACCATTTTCCACATTTCTGAAGCATGACGTAATGGGGGGGTGTTAGCTCTTTTGTCGAAAATCAGCCGTTTTTGCTCGAACATTAAATGCCTCCAAATGGTATTTAATTAACTTCCCGGGGTGAAGAAACCCTTTTTGAGAACTCAGAGTGAGTAAATTGGCCATTTTCATGCACTTTTAACCATTCCATAAATCTTGTGTTTTGGGCCCCTGGAAGCATGAAAATCACTTTAAACATGCTAATTTTAGCTCTAACACTGATGATCCACCTACAAATGTGAACTGACGTTCAAAAATAAAACATTTGAAAACGGACCATTTTCCACATTTCTGAAGCATGACGTAATGGGGGGGTGTTATCTCTTTTGTGGAAAATCAGCCGTTTTTGCTCGAACATTAAATGCCTCCAAATGGTATTTATTTCACTTCCCGAGCCCCTGGAAGCATGAAAATCACTTTAAACATGCTAATTTTAGCTCTAACACTGATGATCCACCTACAATTGTGAACTGACGTTCAAAAATAAAACATTTGAAAACGGACCATTTTCCACATTTCTGAAGCATGACGTAATGGGGGGGTGTTATCTCTTTTGTCGAAAATCAGCCGTTTTTGCTCTAACATTAAATGCCTCCAAATGGTATTTAATTAACTTCCCGGGGTGAAGAAACCCTTTTTGAGAACTCAGAGTGAGTAAATTGGCCATTTTCATGCACTTTTAACCATTCCATAAATCTTGTGTTTTGGGCCCCTGGAAGCATGAAAATCACTTTAAACATGCTAATTTTAGCTCTAACACTGATGATCCACCTACAAATGTGAACTGACGTTCAAAAATAAAACATTTGAAAACGGACCATTTTCCACATTTCTGAAGCATGACGTAATGGGGGGGTGTTATCTCTTTTGTCGAAAATCAGCCGTTTTTGCTCGAACATTAAATGCCTCCAAATGGTATTTAATTAACTTCCCGAGCCCCTGGAAGCATGAAAATCACTTTAAACATGCTAATTTTAGCTCTAACACTGATGATCCACCTACAAATGTGAACTGACGTTCAAAAATAAAACATTTGAAAACGGACCATTTTCCACATTTCTGAAGCATGACGTAATGGGGGGGTGTTAGCTCTTTTGTCGAAAATCAGCCGTTTTTGCTCGAACATTAAATGCCTCCAAATGGTATTTAATTAACTTCCCGGGGTGAAGAAACCCTTTTTGAGAACTCAGAGTGAGTAAATTGGCCATTTTCATGCACTTTTAACCATTCCTTAAATCTTGTGTTTTGGGCCCCTGGAAGCATGAAAATCACTTTAAACATGCTAATTTTAGCTCTAACACTGATGATCCACCTACAAATGTGAACTGACGTTCAAAAATAAAACATTTGAAAACGGACCATTTCCACATTTCTGAAGCATGACGTAATGGGGGGGTGTTATCTCTTTTGTCGAAAATCAGCCGTTTTTGCTCGAACATTAAATGCCTCCAAATGGTATTTAATTAACTTCCCGGGGTGAAGAAACCCTTTTTGAGAACTCAGAGTGAGTAAATTGGCCATTTTCATGCACTTTTAACCATTCCATAAATCTTGTGTTTTGGGCCCCTGGAAGCATGAAAATCACTTTAAACATGCTAATTTTAGCTCTAACACTGATGATCCACCTACAAATGTGAACTGACGTTCAAAAATAAAACATTTGAAAACGGACCATTTTCCACATTTCTGAAGCATGACGTAATGGGGGGGTGTTATCTCTTTTGTCGAAAATCAGCCGTTTTTGCTCGAACATTAAATGCCTCCAAATGGTATTTAATTAACTTCCCGAGCCCCTGGAAGCATGAAAATCACTTTAAACATGCTAATTTTAGCTCTAACACTGATGATCCACCTACAAATGTGAACTGACGTTCAAAAATAAAACATTTGAAAACGGACCATTTTCCACATTTCTGAAGCATGACGTAATGGGGGGGTGTTAGCTCTTTTGTCGAAAATCAGCCGTTTTTGCTCGAACATTAAATGCCTCCAAATGGTATTTAATTAACTTCCCGGGGTGAAGAAACCCTTTTTGAGAACTCAGAGTGAGTAAATTGGCCATTTTCATGCACTTTTAACCATTCCTTAAATCTTGTGTTTTGGGCCCCTGGAAGCATGAAAATCACTTTAAACATGCTAATTTTAGCTCTAACACTGATGATCCACCTACAAATGTGAACTGACGTTCAAAAATAAAACATTTGAAAACGGACCATTTCCACATTTCTGAAGCATGACGTAATGGGGGGGTGTTATCTCTTTTGTCGAAAATCAGCCGTTTTTGCTCGAACATTAAATGCCTCCAAATGGTATTTAATTAACTTCCCGGGGTGAAGAAACCCTTTTTGAGAACTCAGAGTGAGTAAATTGGCCATTTTCATGCACTTTTAACCATTCCATAAATCTTGTGTTTTGGGCCCCTGGAAGCATGAAAATCACTTTAAACATGCTAATTTTAGCTCTAACACTGATGATCCACCTACAAATGTGAACTGACGTTCAAAAATAAAACATTTGAAAACGGACCATTTTCCACATTTCTGAAGCATGACGTAATGGGGGGGTGTTATCTCTTTTGTCGAAAATCAGCCGTTTTTGCTCGAACATTAAATGCCTCCAAATGGTATTTATTTCACTTCCCGAGCCCCTGGAAGCATGAAAATCACTTCAAACATGCTAATTTTAGCTCTAACACTGATGATCCACCTACAAATGTGAACTGACGTTCAAAAATAAAACATTTGAAAACGGACCATTTTCCACATTTCTGAAGCATGACGTAATGGGGGGGTGTTATCTCTTTTGTCGAAAATCAGCCGTTTTTGCTCGAACATTAAATGCCTCCAAATGGTATTTATTTCACTTCCCGAGCCCCTGGAAGCATGAAAATCACTTTAAACATGCTAATTTTAGCTCTAACACTGATGATCCACCTATAATTGTGAACTGACGTTCAAAAATAAAACATTTGAAAACGGACCATTTTCCACATTTCTGAAGCATGACGTAATGGGGGGGTGTTATCTCTTTTGTCGAAAATCAGCCGTTTTTGCTCGAACATTAAATGCCTCCAAATGGTATTTAATTAACTTCCCGAGCCCCTGGAAGCATGAAAATCACTTTAAACATGCTAATTTTAGCTCTAACACTGATGATCCACCTACAAATGTGAACTGACGTTCAAAAATAAAACATTTGAAAACGGACCATTTTCCACATTTCTGAAGCATGACGTAATGGGGGGGTGTTATCTCTTTTGTCGAAAATCAGCCGTTTTTGCTCGAACATTAAATGCCTCCAAATGGTATTTAATTAACTTCCCGAGCCCCTGGAAGCATGAAAATCACTTTAAACATGCTATTTTTAGCTCTAACACTGATCATCCACCTACAAATGTGAACTGACGTTCAAAAATAAAACATTTGAAAACGGACCATTTTCCACATTTCTGAAGCATGACGTAATGGGGGGGTGTTATCTCTTTCGTCGAAAATCAGCTGTTTTTGCTCGAACATTAAAATCCTCCAAATGGTATTTAATTAACTTCCCGGGGTGAAGAAACCCTTTTTGAGAACTCAGAGTGAGTAAATTGGCCATTTTCATGCACTTTTAACCATTCCATAAATCTTGTGTTTTGGGCCCCTGGAAGCATGAAAATCACTTTAAACATGCTAATTTTAGCTCTAACACTGATGATCCACCTACAAATGTGAACTGACGTTCAAAAATAAAACATTTGAAAACGGACCATTTTCCACATTTCTGAAGCATGACGTAATGGGGGGGTGTTATCTCTTTTGTCGAAAATCAGCCGTTTTTGCTCGAACATTAAATGCCTCCAAATGGTATTTAATTAACTTCCCGAGCCCCTGGAAGCATGAAAATCACTTTAAACATGCTAATTTTAGCTCTAACACTGATGATCCACCTACAAATGTGAACTTACGTTCAAAAATAAAACATTTGAAAACGGACCATTTTCCACATTTCTGAAGCATGACGTAATGGGGGGGTGTTATCTCTTTTGTCGAAAATCAGCCGTTTTTGCTCGAACATTAAATGCCTCCAAATGGTATTTAATTAACTTCCCGGGGTGAAGAAACCCTTTTTGAGAACTCAGAGTGAGTAAATTGGCCATTTTCATGCACTTTTAACCATTCCATAAATCTTGTGTTTTGGGCCCCTGGAAGCATGAAAATCACTTTAAACATGCTAATTTTAGCTCTAACACTGATGATCCACCTACAAATGTGAACTGACGTTCAAAAATAAAACATTTGAAAACGGACCATTTTCCACATTTCTGAAGCATGACGTAATGGGGGGGTGTTATCTCTTTTGTGGAAAATCAGCCGTTTTTGCTCGAACATTAAATGCCTCCAAATGGTATTTATTTCACTTCCCGAGCCCCTGGAAGCATGAAAATCACTTTAAACATGCTAATTTTAGCTCTAACACTGATGATCCACCTACAATTGTGAACTGACGTTCAAAAATAAAACATTTGAAAACGGACCATTTTCCACATTTCTGAAGCATGACGTAATGGGGGGGTGTTATCTCTTTTGTCGAAAATCAGCCGTTTTTGCTCTAACATTAAATGCCTCCAAATGTTATTTAATTAACTTCCCGGGGTGAAGAAACCCTTTTTGAGAACTCAGAGTGAGTAAATTGGCCATTTTCATGCACTTTTAACCATTCCATAAATCTTGTGTTTTGGGCCCCTGGAAGCATGAAAATCACTTTAAACATGCTAATTTTAGCTCTAACACTGATGATCCACCTACAAATGTGAACTGACGTTCAAAAATAAAACATTTGAAAACGGACCATTTTCCACATTTCTGAAGCATGACGTAATGGGGGGGTGTTATCTCTTTTGTCGAAAATCAGCCGTTTTTGCTCGAACATTAAATGCCTCCAAATGGTATTTAATTAACTTCCCGAGCCCCTGGAAGCATGAAAATCACTTTAAACATGCTAATTTTAGCTCTAACACTGATGATCCACCTACAAATGTGAACTGACGTTCAAAAATAAAACATTTGAAAACGGACCATTTTCCACATTTCTGAAGCATGACGTAATGGGGGGGTGTTAGCTCTTTTGTCGAAAATCAGCCGTTTTTGCTCGAACATTAAATGCCTCCAAATGGTATTTAATTAACTTCCCGGGGTGAAGAAACCCTTTTTGAGAACTCAGAGTGAGTAAATTGGCCATTTTCATGCACTTTTAACCATTCCTTAAATCTTGTGTTTTGGGCCCCTGGAAGCATGAAAATCACTTTAAACATGCTAATTTTAGCTCTAACACTGATGATCCACCTACAAATGTGAACTGACGTTCAAAAATAAAACATTTGAAAACGGACCATTTCCACATTTCTGAAGCATGACGTAATGGGGGGGTGTTATCTCTTTTGTCGAAAATCAGCCGTTTTTGCTCGAACATTAAATGCCTCCAAATGGTATTTAATTAACTTCCCGAGCCCCTGGAAGCATGAAAATCACTTTAAACATGCTAATTTTAGCTCTAACACTTATGTTCCACCTACAAATGTGAACTGACGTTCAAAAATAAAACATTTGAAAACGGACCATTTTCCACATTTCTGAAGCATGACGTAATGGGGGGGTGTTAGCTCTTTTGTCGAAAATCAGCCGTTTTTGCTCGAACATTAAATGCCTCCAAATGGTATTTAATTAACTTCCCGGGGTGAAGAAACCCTTTTTGAGAACTCAGAGTGAGTAAATTGGCCATTTTCATGCACTTTTAACCATTCCTTAAATCTTGTGTTTTGGGCCCCTGGAAGCATGAAAATCACTTTAAACATGCTAATTTTAGCTCTAACACTGATGATCCACCTACAAATGTGAACTGACGTTCAAAAATAAAACATTTGAAAACGGACCATTTCCACATTTCTGAAGCATGACGTAATGGGGGGGTGTTATCTCTTTTGTCGAAAATCAGCCGTTTTTGCTCGAACATTAAATGCCTCCAAATGGTATTTATTTCACTTCCCGAGCCCCTGGAAGCATGAAAATCACTTTAAACATGCTAATTTTAGCTCTAACACTGATGATCCACCTACAAATGTGAACTGACGTTCAAAAATAAAACATTTGAAAACGGACCATTTTCCACATTTCTAAAGCATGACGTAATGGGGGGGTGTTAGCTCTTTCGTCGAAAATCAGCCGTTTTTGCTCAAACATTAAAATCCTCCAAATGGTATTTAATTAACTTCCCGGGGTGAAGAAACCCTTTTTGAGAACTCAGAGTGAGTAAATTGGCCATTTTCATGCACTTTTAACCATTCCATAAATCTTGTGTTTTGGGCCCCTGGAAGCATGAAAATCACTTTAAACATGCTAATTTTAGCTATAACACTGATGATCCACCTACAAATGTGAACTGACGTTCAAAAATAAAACATTTGAAAACGGACCATTTTCCACATTTCTGAAGCATGACGTAATGGGGGGGTGTTATCTCTTTTGTGGAAAATCAGCCGTTTTTGCTCGAACATTAAATGCCTCCAAATGGTATTTAATTAACTTCCCGGGGTGAAGAAACCCTTTTTGAGAACTCAGAGTGAGTAAATTGGCCATTTTCATGCACTTTTAACCATTCCATAAATCTTGTGTTTTGGGCCCCTGGAAGCATGAAAATCACTTTAAACATGCTAATTTTAGCTCTAACACTGATGATCCACCTACAAATGTGAACTGACGTTCAAAAATAAAACATTTGAAAACGGACCATTTTCCACATTTCTGAAGCATGACGTAATGGGGGGGTGTTATCTCTTTAGTCGAAAATCAGCCGTTTTTGCTCGAACATTAAATGCCTCCAAATGGTATTTAATTAACTTCCCGGGGTGAAGAAACCCTTTTTGAGAACTCAGAGTGAGTAAATTGGCCATTTTCATGCACTTTTAACCATTCCATAAATCTTGTGTTTTGGGCCCCTGGAAGCATGAAAATCACTTTAAACATGCTAATTTTAGCTCTAACACTGATGATCCACCTACAATTGTGAACTGACGTTCAAAAATAAAACATGTGAAAACGGACCATTTTCCACATTTCTGAAGCATGACGTAATGGGGGGGTGTTATCTCTTTTGTCGAAAATCAGCCGTTTTTGCTCTAACATTAAATGCCTCCAAATGGTATTTAATTAACTTCCCGGGGTGAAGAAACCCTTTTTGAGAACTCAGAGTGAGTAAATTGGCCATTTTCATGCACTTTTAACCATTCCATAAATCTTGTGTTTTGGGCCCCTGGAAGCATGAAAATCACTTTAAACATGCTAATTTTAGCTCTAACACTGATGATCCACCTACAAATGTGAACTGACGTTCAAAAATAAAACATTTGAAAACGGACCATTTTCCACATTTCTGAAGCATGACGTAATGGGGGGGTGTTATCTCTTTTGTGGAAAATCAGCCGTTTTTGCTCTAACATTAAATGCCTCCAAATGGTATTTAATTAACTTCCCGGGGTGAAGAAACCCTTTTTGAGAACTCAGAGTGAGTAAATTGGCCATTTTAATGCACTTTTAACCATTCCATAAATCTTGTGTTTTGGGCCCTGGAAGCATGAAAATCACTTTAAACATGCTAATTTTAGCTCTAACACTGATGATCCACCTACAAATGTGAACTGACATTCAAAAATAAAACATTTGAAAATGGACCATTTTCCACATTTCTGAAGCATGACGTAATGGGGGGGTGTTATCTCTTTTGTCGAAAATCAGCCGTTTTTGCTCGAACATTAAATGCCTCCAAATGGTATTTATTTCACTTCCCGAGCCCCTGGAAGCATGAAAATCACTTTAAACATGCTAATTTTAGCTCTAACACTGATGATCCACCTACAAATGTGAACTGACGTTCAAAAATAAAACATTTGAAAACGGACCATTTTCCACATTTCTAAAGCATGACGTAATGGGGGGGTGTTAGCTCTTTCGTCGAAAATCTGCCGTTTTTGCTCGAACATTAAAATCCTCCAAATGGTATTTAATTAACTTCCCGGGGTGAAGAAACCCTTTTTGAGAACTCAGAGTGAGTAAATTGGCCATTTTCATGCACTTTTGACCATTCCATAAATCTTGTGTTTTGGGCCCCTGGAAGCATGAAAATCACTTTAAACATGCTAATTTTAGCTATAACACTGATGATCCACCTACAAATGTGAACTGACGTTCAAAAATAAAACATTTGAAAACGGACCATTTTCCACATTTCTGAAGCATGACGTAATGGGGGGGTGTTATCTCTTTTGTCGAAAATCAGCCGTTTTTGCTCGAACATTAAATGCCTCCAAATGGTATTTAATTAACTTCCTGGGGTGAAGAAACCCTTTTTGAGAACTCAGAGTGAGTAAATTGGCCATTTTCATGCACTTTTAACCATTCCATAAATTTTGTGTTTTGGGCCCCTGGAAGCATGAAAATCACTTTAAACATGCTAATTTTAGCTCTAACACTGATGATCCACCTACAAATGTGAACTGACGTTCAAAAATAAAACATTTGAAAACGGACCATTTTCCACATTTCTGAAGCATGACGTAATGGGGGGGTGTTAGCTCTTTTGTCGAAAATCAGCCGTTTTTGCTCGAACATTAAATGCCTCCAAATGGTATTTAATTAACTTCCCGGGGTGAAGAAACCCTTTTTGAGAACTCAGAGTGAGTAAATTGGCCATTTTCATGCACTTTTAACCATTCCTTAAATCTTGTGTTTTGGGCCCCTGGAAGCATGAAAATCACTTTAAACATGCTAATTTTAGCTCTAACACTGATGATCCACCTACAAATGTGAACTGACGTTCAAAAATAAAACATTTGAAAACGGACCATTTCCACATTTCTGAAGCATGACGTAATGGGGGGGTGTTATCTCTTTTGTCGAAAATCAGCCGTTTTTGCTCGAATATTAAATGCCTCCAAATGGTATTTATTTCACTTCCCGAGCCCCTGGAAGCATGAAAATCACTTTAAACATGCTAATTTTAGCTCTAACACTGATGATCCACCTACAAATGTGAACTGACGTTCAAAAATAAAACATTTGAAAACGGACCATTTTCCACATTTCTAAAGCATGACGTAATGGGGGGGTGTTAGCTCTTTCGTCGAAAATCAGCCGTTTTTGCTCAAACATTAAAATCCTCCAAATGGTATTTAATTAACTTCCCGGGGTGAAGAAACCCTTTTTGAGAACTCAGAGTGAGTAAATTGGCCATTTTCATGCACTTTTAACCATTCCATAAATCTTGTGTTTTGGGCCCCTGGAAGCATGAAAATCACTTTAAACATGCTAATTTTAGCTATAACACTGATGATCCACCTACAAATGTGAACTGACGTTCAAAAATAAAACATTTGAAAACGGACCATTTTCCACATTTCTGAAGCATGACGTAATGGGGGGGTGTTATCTCTTTTGTGGAAAATCAGCCGTTTTTGCTCGAACATTAAATGCCTCCAAATGGTATTTAATTAACTTCCCGAGCCCCTGGAAGCATGAAAATCACTTTAAACATGCTAATTTTAGCTCTAACACTGATGATCCACCTACAAATGTGAACTGACGTTCAAAAATAAAACATTTGAAAACGGACCATTTTCCACATTTCTGAAGCATGACGTAATGGGGGGGTGTTATCTCTTTTGTCGAAAATCAGCCGTTTTTGCTCGAACATTAAATGCCTCCAAATGGTATTTAATTAACTTCCCGGGGTGAAGAAACCCTTTTTGAGAACTCAGAGTGAGTAAATTGGCCATTTTCATGCACTTTTAACCATTCCATAAATCTTGTGTTTTGGGCCCCTGGAAGCATGAAAATCACTTTAAACATGCTAATTTTAGCTCTAACACTGATGATCCACCTACAAATGTGAACTGACGTTCAAAAATAAAACATTTGAAAACGGACCATTTTCCACATTTCTGAAGCATGACGTAATGGGGGGGTGTTATCTCTTTTGTGGAAAATCAGCCGTTTTTGCTCGAACATTAAATGCCTCCAAATGGTATTTAATTAACTTCCCGAGCCCCTGGAAGCATGAAAATCACTTTAAACATGCTAATTTTAGCTCTAACACTGATGATCCACCTACAAATGTGAACTGACGTTCAAAAATAAAACATTTGAAAACGGACCATTTTCCACATTTCTGAAGCATGACGTAATGGGGGGGTGTTATCTCTTTTGTCGAAAATCAGCCGTTTTTGCTCTAACATTAAATGCCTCCAAATGGTATTTAATTAACTTCCCGGGGTGAAGAAACCCTTTTTGAGAACTCAGAGTGAGTAAATTGGCCATTTTCATGCACTTTTAACCATTCCATAAATCTTGTGTTTTGGGCCCTGGAAGCATGAAAATCACTTTAAACATGCTAATTTTAGCTCTAACACTGATGATCCACCTGCAAATGTGAACTGACGTTCAAAAATAAAACATTTGAAAATGGACCATTTTCCACATTTCTGAAGCATGACGTAATGGGGGGGTGTTATCTCTTTTGTCGAAAATCAGCCGTTTTTGCTCTAACATTAAATGCCTCCAAATGGTATTTAATTAACTTCCCGGGGTGAAGAAACCCTTTTTGAGAACTCAGAGTGAGTAAATTGGCCATTTTCATGCACTTTTAACCATTCCATAAATCTTGTGTTTTGGGCCCTGGAAGCATGAAAATCACTTTAAACATGCTAATTTTAGCTCTAACACTGATGATCCACCTGCAAATGTGAACTGACGTTCAAAAATAAAACATTTGAAAATGGACCATTTTCCACATTTCTGAAGCATGACGTAATGGGGGGGTGTTATCTCTTTTGTCGAAAATCAGCCGTTTTTGCTCGAACATTAAATGCCTCCAAATGGTATTTATTTCACTTCCCGAGCCCCTGGAAGCATGAAAATCACTTTAAACATGCTAATTTTAGCTCTAACACTGATGATCCACCTACAAATGTGAACTGACGTTCAAAAATAAAACATTTGAAAACGGACCATTTTCCACATTTCTAAAGCATGACGTAATGGGGGGGTGTTAGCTCTTTCGTCGAAAATCTGCCGTTTTTGCTCGAACATTAAAATCCTCCAAATGGTATTTAATTAACTTCCCGGGGTGAAGAAACCCTTTTTGAGAACTCAGAGTGAGTAAATTGGCCATTTTCATGCACTTTTAACCATTCCATAAATCTTGTGTTTTGGGCCCCTGGAAGCATGAAAATCACTTTAAACATGCTAATTTTAGCTATAACACTGATGATCCACCTACAAATGTGAACGGACGTTCAAAAATAAAACATTTGAAAACGGACCATTTTCCACATTTCTGAAGCATGACGTAATGGGGGGGTGTTATCTCTTTTGTCGAAAATCAGCCGTTTTTGCTCTAACATTAAATGCCTCCAAATGGTATTTAATTAACTTCCCGGGGTGAAGAAACCCTTTTTGAGAACTCAGAGTGAGTAAATTGGCCATTTTCATGCACTTTTAACCATTCCATAAATCTTGTGTTTTGGGCCCCTGGAAGCATGAAAACCACTTTAAACATGCTAATTTTAGCTCTAACACTGATGATCCACCTACAAATGTGAACTGACGTTCAAAAATAAAACATTTGAAAACGGACCATTTTCCACATTTCTGAAGCATGACGTAATGGGGGGGGTGTTATCTCTTTTGTGGAAAATCAGCCGTTTTTGCTCGAACATTAAATGCCTCCAAATGGTATTTAATTAACTTCCCGAGCCCCTGGAAGCATGAAAATCACTTTAAACATGCTAATTTTAGCTCTAACACTGATGATCCACCTACAAATGTGAACTGACGTTCAAAAATAAAACATTTGAAAACGGACCATTTTCCACATTTCTGAAGCATGACGTAATGGGGGGGTGTTATCTCTTTTGTCGAAAATCAGCCGTTTTTGCTCGAACATTAAATGCCTCCAAATGGTATTTAATTAACTTCCCGGGGTGAAGAAACCCTTTTTGAGAACTCAGAGTGAGTAAATTGGCCATTTTCATGCACTTTTAACCATTCCATAAATCTTGTGTTTTGGGCCCCTGGAAGCATGAAAATCACTTTAAACATGCTAATTTTAGCTCTAACACTGATGATCCACCTACAAATGTAAACTGACGTTCAAAAATAAAACATTTGAAAACGGACCATTTTCCACATTTCTGAAGCATGACGTAATGGGGGGGTGTTATCTCTTTTGTCGAAAATCAGCCGTTTTTGCTCGAACATTAAATGCCTCCAAATGGTATTTAATTAACTTCCCGGGGTGAAGAAACCCTTTTTGAGAACTCAGAGGGAGTAAATTGGCCATTTTCATGCACTTTTAACCATTCCATAAATCTTGTGTTTTGGGCCCCTGGAAGCATGAAAATCACTTTAAACATGCTAATTTTAGCTCTAACACTGATGATCCACCTACAAATGTGAACTGACGTTCAAAAATAAAACATTTGAAAACGGACCATTTTCCACATTTCTGAAGCATGACGTAATGGGGGGGGTGTTATCTCTTTTGTCGAAAATCAGCCGTTTTTGCTCTAACATTAAATGCCTCCAAATGGTATTTAATTAACTTCCCGGGGTGAAGAAACCCTTTTTGAGAACTCAGAGTGAGTAAATTGGCCATTTTCATGCACTTTTAACCATTCCATAAATCTTGTGTTTTGGGCCCCTGGAAGCATGAAAATCACTTTAAACATGCTAATTTTAGCTCTAACACTGATGATCCACCTACAAATGTGAACTGACGTTCAAAAATAAAACATTTGAAAACGGACCATTTTCCACATTTCTGAAGCATGACGTAATGGGGGGGTGTTATCTCTTTTGTCGAAAATCAGCCGTTTTTGCTCGAACATTAAATGCCTCCAAATGGTATTTATTTCACTTCCCGAGCCCCTGGAAGCATAAAAATCACTTTAAACATGCTAATTTTAGCTCTAACACTGATGATCCACCTACAAATGTGAACTGACGTTCAAAAATAAAACATTTGAAAACGGACCATTTTCCACATTTCTAAAGCATGACGTAATGGGGGGGTGTTAGCTCTTTCGTCGAAAATCAGCCGTTTTTGCTCGAACATTAAAATCCTCCAAATGGTATTTAATTAACTTCCCGGGGTGAAGAAACCCTTTTTGAGAACTCAGAGTGAGTAAATTGGCCATTTTCATGCACTTTTAACCATTCCATAAATCTTGTGTTTTGGGCCCCTGGAAGCATGAAAATCACTTTAAACATGCTAATTTTAGCTATAACACTGATGATCCACCTACAAATGTGAACTGACGTTCAAAAATAAAACATTTGAAAACGGACCATTTTCCACATTTCTGAAGCATGACGTAATGGGGGGGTGTTATCTCTTTTGTCGAAAATCAGCCGTTTTTGCTCGAACATTAAATGCCTCCAAATGGTATTTAATTAACTTCCCGGGGTGAAGAAAGCCTTTTTGAGAACTCAGAGTGAGTAAATTGGCCATTTTCATGCACTTTTAACCATTCCATAAATCTTGTGTTTTGGGCCCCTGGAAGCATGAAAATCACTTTAAACATGCTAATTTTAGCTCTAACACTGATGATCCACCTACAAATGTGAACTGACGTTCAAAAATAAAACATTTGAAAACGGACTATTTTCCACATTTCTGAAGCATGACGTAATGGGGGGTGTTATCTCTTTTGTCGAAAATCAGCCATTTTTGCTCTAACATTAAATGCCTCCAAATGGTATTTAATTAACTTCCCGGGGTGAAGAAACCCTTTTTGAGAACTCAGAGTGAGTAAATTGGCCATTTTCATGCACGTTTAACCATTCCATAAATCTTGTGTTTTGGGCCCCTGGAAGCATGAAAACCACTTTAAACATGCTAATTTTAGCTCTAACACTGATGATCCACCTACAAATGTGAACTGACGTTCAAAAATAAAACATTTGAAAACGGACCATTTTCCACATTTCTGAAGCATGACGTAATGGGGGGGGTGTTATCTCTTTTGTGGAAAATCAGCCGTTTTTGCTCGAACATTAAATGCCTCCAAATGGTATTTAATTAACTTCCCGAGCCCCTGGAAGCATGAAAATCACTTTAAACATGCTAATTTTAGCTCTAACACTGATGATCCACCTACAAATGTGAACTGACGTTCAAAAATAAAACATTTGAAAACGGACCATTTTCCACATTTCTGAAGCATGACGTAATGGGGGGGTGTTATCTCTTTTGTCGAAAATCAGCCGTTTTTGCTCGAACATTAAATGCCTCCAAATGGTATTTAATTAACTTCCCGGGGTGAAGAAACCCTTTTTGAGAACTCAGAGTGAGTAAATTGGCCATTTTCATGCACTTTTAACCATTCCATAAATCTTGTGTTTTGGGCCCCTGGAAGCATGAAAATCACTTTAAACATGCTAATTTTAGCTCTAACACTGATGATCCACCTACAAATGTAAACTGACGTTCAAAAATAAAACATTTGAAAACGGACCATTTTCCACATTTCTGAAGCATGACGTAATGGGGGGGTGTTATCTCTTTTGTCGAAAATCAGCCGTTTTTGCTCGAACATTAAATGCCTCCAAATGGTATTTAATTAACTTCCCGGGGTGAAGAAACCCTTTTTGAGAACTCAGAGGGAGTAAATTGGCCATTTTCATGCACTTTTAACCATTCCATAAATCTTGTGTTTTGGGCCCCTGGAAGCATGAAAATCACTTTAAACATGCTAATTTTAGCTCTAACACTGATGATCCACCTACAAATGTGAACTGACGTTCAAAAATAAAACATTTGAAAACGGACCATTTTCCACATTTCTGAAGCATGACGTAATGGGGGGGGTGTTATCTCTTTTGTCGAAAATCAGCCGTTTTTGCTCTAACATTAAATGCCTCCAAATGGTATTTAATTAACTTCCCGGGGTGAAGAAACCCTTTTTGAGAACTCAGAGTGAGTAAATTGGCCATTTTCATGCACTTTTAACCATTCCATAAATCTTGTGTTTTGGGCCCCTGGAAGCATGAAAATCACTTTAAACATGCTAATTTTAGCTCTAACACTGATGATCCACCTACAAATGTGAACTGACGTTCAAAAATAAAACATTTGAAAACGGACCATTTTCCACATTTCTGAAGCATGACGTAATGGGGGGGTGTTATCTCTTTTGTCGAAAATCAGCCGTTTTTGCTCGAACATTAAATGCCTCCAAATGGTATTTATTTCACTTCCCGAGCCCCTGGAAGCATAAAAATCACTTTAAACATGCTAATTTTAGCTCTAACACTGATGATCCACCTACAAATGTGAACTGACGTTCAAAAATAAAACATTTGAAAACGGACCATTTTCCACATTTCTAAAGCATGACGTAATGGGGGGGTGTTAGCTCTTTCGTCGAAAATCAGCCGTTTTTGCTCGAACATTAAAATCCTCCAAATGGTATTTAATTAACTTCCCGGGGTGAAGAAACCCTTTTTGAGAACTCAGAGTGAGTAAATTGGCCATTTTCATGCACTTTTAACCATTCCATAAATCTTGTGTTTTGGGCCCCTGGAAGCATGAAAATCACTTTAAACATGCTAATTTTAGCTATAACACTGATGATCCACCTACAAATGTGAACTGACGTTCAAAAATAAAACATTTGAAAACGGACCATTTTCCACATTTCTGAAGCATGACGTAATGGGGGGGTGTTATCTCTTTTGTCGAAAATCAGCCGTTTTTGCTCGAACATTAAATGCCTCCAAATGGTATTTAATTAACTTCCCGGGGTGAAGAAACCCTTTTTGAGAACTCAGAGTGAGTAAATTGGCCATTTTCATGCACTTTTAACCATTCCATAAATCTTGTGTTTTGGGCCCCTGGAAGCATGAAAATCACTTTAAACATGCTAATTTTAGCTCTAACACTGATGATCCACCTACAAATGTGAACTGACGTTCAAAAATAAAACATTTGAAAACGGACCATTTTCCACATTTCTGAAGCATGACGTAATGGGGGGGGTGTTATCTCTTTTGTGGAAAATCAGCCGTTTTTGCTCGAACATTAAATGCCTCCAAATGGTATTTAATTAACTTCCCGAGCCCCTGGAAGCATGAAAATCACTTTAAACATGCTAATTTTAGCTCTAACACTGATGATCCACCTACAAATGTGAACTGACGTTCAAAAATAAAACATTTGAAAACGGACCATTTTCCACATTTCTGAAGCATGACGTAATGGGGGGGTGTTATCTCTTTTGTCGAAAATCAGCCGTTTTTGCTCGAACATTAAATGCCTCCAAATGGTATTTAATTAACTTCCCGGGGTGAAGAAACCCTTTTTGAGAACTCAGAGTGAGTAAATTGGCCATTTTCATGCACTTTTAACCATTCCATAAATCTTGTGTTTTGGGCCCCTGGAAGCATGAAAATCACTTTAAACATGCTAATTTTAGCTCTAACACTGATGATCCACCTACAAATGTAAACTGACGTTCAAAAATAAAACATTTGAAAACGGACCATTTTCCACATTTCTGAAGCATGACGTAATGGGGGGGTGTTATCTCTTTTGTCGAAAATCAGCCGTTTTTGCTCGAACATTAAATGCCTCCAAATGGTATTTAATTAACTTCCCGGGGTGAAGAAACCCTTTTTGAGAACTCAGAGGGAGTAAATTGGCCATTTTCATGCACTTTTAACCATTCCATAAATCTTGTGTTTTGGGCCCCTGGAAGCATGAAAATCACTTTAAACATGCTAATTTTAGCTCTAACACTGATGATCCACCTACAAATGTGAACTGACGTTCAAAAATAAAACATTTGAAAACGGACCATTTTCCACATTTCTGAAGCATGACGTAATGGGGGGGGTGTTATCTCTTTTGTCGAAAATCAGCCGTTTTTGCTCTAACATTAAATGCCTCCAAATGGTATTTAATTAACTTCCCGGGGTGAAGAAACCCTTTTTGAGAACTCAGAGTGAGTAAATTGGCCATTTTCATGCACTTTTAACCATTCCATAAATCTTGTGTTTTGGGCCCCTGGAAGCATGAAAATCACTTTAAACATGCTAATTTTAGCTCTAACACTGATGATCCACCTACAAATGTGAACTGACGTTCAAAAATAAAACATTTGAAAACGGACCATTTTCCACATTTCTGAAGCATGACGTAATGGGGGGGTGTTATCTCTTTTGTCGAAAATCAGCCGTTTTTGCTCGAACATTAAATGCCTCCAAATGGTATTTATTTCACTTCCCGAGCCCCTGGAAGCATAAAAATCACTTTAAACATGCTAATTTTAGCTCTAACACTGATGATCCACCTACAAATGTGAACTGACGTTCAAAAATAAAACATTTGAAAACGGACCATTTTCCACATTTCTAAAGCATGACGTAATGGGGGGGTGTTAGCTCTTTCGTCGAAAATCAGCCGTTTTTGCTCGAACATTAAAATCCTCCAAATGGTATTTAATTAACTTCCCGGGGTGAAGAAACCCTTTTTGAGAACTCAGAGTGAGTAAATTGGCCATTTTCATGCACTTTTAACCATTCCATAAATCTTGTGTTTTGGGCCCCTGGAAGCATGAAAATCACTTTAAACATGCTAATTTTAGCTATAACACTGATGATCCACCTACAAATGTGAACTGACGTTCAAAAATAAAACATTTGAAAACGGACCATTTTCCACATTTCTGAAGCATGACGTAATGGGGGGGTGTTATCTCTTTTGTCGAAAATCAGCCGTTTTTGCTCGAACATTAAATGCCTCCAAATGGTATTTAATTAACTTCCCGGGGTGAAGAAACCCTTTTTGAGAACTCAGAGTGAGTAAATTGGCCATTTTCATGCACTTTTAACCATTCCATAAATCTTGTGTTTTGGGCCCCTGGAAGCATGAAAATCACTTTAAACATGCTAATTTTAGCTCTAACACTGATGATCCACCTACAAATGTGAACTGACGTTCAAAAATAAAACATTTGAAAACGGACTATTTTCCACATTTCTGAAGCATGACGTAATGGGGGGTGTTATCTCTTTTGTCGAAAATCAGCCATTTTTGCTCTAACATTAAATGCCTCCAAATGGTATTTAATTAACTTCCCGGGGTGAAGAAACCCTTTTTGAGAACTCAGAGTGAGTAAATTGGCCATTTTCATGCACTTTTAACCATTCCATAAATCTTGTGTTTTGGGCCCCTGGAAGCATGAAAACCACTTTAAACATGCTAATTTTAGCTCTAACACTGATGATCCACCTACAAATGTGAACTGACGTTCAAAAATAAAACATTTGAAAACGGACCATTTTCCACATTTCTGAAGCATGACGTAATGGGGGGGGTGTTATCTCTTTTGTGGAAAATCAGCCGTTTTTGCTCGAACATTAAATGCCTCCAAATGGTATTTAATTAACTTCCCGAGCCCCTGGAAGCATGAAAATCACTTTAAACATGCTAATTTTAGCTCTAACACTGATGATCCACCTACAAATGTGAACTGACGTTCAAAAATAAAACATTTGAAAACGGACCATTTTCCACATTTCTGAAGCATGACGTAATGGGGGGGTGTTATCTCTTTTGTCGAAAATCAGCCGTTTTTGCTCGAACATTAAATGCCTCCAAATGGTATTTAATTAACTTCCCGGGGTGAAGAAACCCTTTTTGAGAACTCAGAGTGAGTAAATTGGCCATTTTCATGCACTTTTAACCATTCCATAAATCTTGTGTTTTGGGCCCCTGGAAGCATGAAAATCACTTTAAACATGCTAATTTTAGCTCTAACACTGATGATCCACCTACAAATGTAAACTGACGTTCAAAAATAAAACATTTGAAAACGGACCATTTTCCACATTTCTGAAGCATGACGTAATGGGGGGGTGTTATCTCTTTTGTCGAAAATCAGCCGTTTTTGCTCGAACATTAAATGCCTCCAAATGGTATTTAATTAACTTCCCGGGGTGAAGAAACCCTTTTTGAGAACTCAGAGGGAGTAAATTGGCCATTTTCATGCACTTTTAACCATTCCATAAATCTTGTGTTTTGGGCCCCTGGAAGCATGAAAATCACTTTAAACATGCTAATTTTAGCTCTAACACTGATGATCCACCTACAAATGTGAACTGACGTTCAAAAATAAAACATTTGAAAACGGACCATTTTCCACATTTCTGAAGCATGACGTAATGGGGGGGGTGTTATCTCTTTTGTCGAAAATCAGCCGTTTTTGCTCTAACATTAAATGCCTCCAAATGGTATTTAATTAACTTCCCGGGGTGAAGAAACCCTTTTTGAGAACTCAGAGTGAGTAAATTGGCCATTTTCATGCACTTTTAACCATTCCATAAATCTTGTGTTTTGGGCCCCTGGAAGCATGAAAATCACTTTAAACATGCTAATTTTAGCTCTAACACTGATGATCCACCTACAAATGTGAACTGACGTTCAAAAATAAAACATTTGAAAACGGACCATTTTCCACATTTCTGAAGCATGACGTAATGGGGGGGTGTTATCTCTTTTGTCGAAAATCAGCCGTTTTTGCTCGAACATTAAATGCCTCCAAATGGTATTTATTTCACTTCCCGAGCCCCTGGAAGCATAAAAATCACTTTAAACATGCTAATTTTAGCTCTAACACTGATGATCCACCTACAAATGTGAACTGACGTTCAAAAATAAAACATTTGAAAACGGACCATTTTCCACATTTCTAAAGCATGACGTAATGGGGGGGTGTTAGCTCTTTCGTCGAAAATCAGCCGTTTTTGCTCGAACATTAAAATCCTCCAAATGGTATTTAATTAACTTCCCGGGGTGAAGAAACCCTTTTTGAGAACTCAGAGTGAGTAAATTGGCCATTTTCATGCACTTTTAACCATTCCATAAATCTTGTGTTTTGGGCCCCTGGAAGCATGAAAATCACTTTAAACATGCTAATTTTAGCTATAACACTGATGATCCACCTACAAATGTGAACTGACGTTCAAAAATAAAACATTTGAAAACGGACCATTTTCCACATTTCTGAAGCATGACGTAATGGGGGGGTGTTATCTCTTTTGTCGAAAATCAGCCGTTTTTGCTCGAACATTAAATGCCTCCAAATGGTATTTAATTAACTTCCCGGGGTGAAGAAACCCTTTTTGAGAACTCAGAGTGAGTAAATTGGCCATTTTCATGCACTTTTAACCATTCCATAAATCTTGTGTTTTGGGCCCCTGGAAGCATGAAAATCACTTTAAACATGCTAATTTTAGCTCTAACACTGATGACCCACCTACAAATGTGAACTGACGTTCAAAAATAAAACATTTGAAAATGGACCATTTTCCACATTTCTGAAGCATGACGTAATGGGGGGGTGTTATCTCTTTTGTCGAAAATCAGCCGTTTTTGCTCGAACATTAAATGCCTCCAAATGGTATTTAATTAACTTCCCGGGGTGAAGAAACCCTTTTTGAGAACTCAGAGTGAGTAAATTGGCCATTTTCATGCACTTTTAACCATTCCATAAATCTTGTGTTTTGGGCCCCTGGAAGCATGAAAATCACTTTAAACATGCTAATTTTAGCTCTAACACTGATGATCCACCTACAAATGTGAACTGACGTTCAAAAACAAAACATTTGAAAACGGACCATTTTCCACATTTCTGAAGCATGACGTAATGGGGGGGTGTTATCTCTTTTGTCGAAAATCAGCTGTTTTTGCTCGAACATTAAATGCCTCCAAATGGTATTTATTTCACTTCCCGAGCCCCTGGAAGCATGAAAATCACTTTAAACATGCTAATTTTAGCTCTAACACTGATGATCCACCTACAAATGTGAACTGACGTTCAAAAATAAAACATTTGAAAACTGACCATTTTCCACATTTCTAAAGCATGACGTAATGGGGGGGTGTTAGCTCTTTCGTCGAAAATCAGCCGTTTTTGCTCGAACATTAAAATCCTCCAAATGGTATTTAATTAACTTCCCGGGGTGAAGAAACCCTTTTTGAGAACTCAGAGTGAGTAAATTGGCCATTTTCATGCACTTTTAACCATTCCATAAATCTTGTGTTTTGGGCCCCTGGAAGCATGAAAATCACTTTAAACATGCTAATTTTAGCTATAACACTGATGGTCCACCTACAAATGTGAACTGACGTTCAAAAATAAAACATTTGAAAACGGACCATTTTCCACATTTCTGAAGCATGACGTAATGGGGGGGTGTTATCTCTTTTGTGGAAAATCAGCCGTTTTTGCTCGAACATTAAATGCCTCCAAATGGTATTTAATTAACTTCCCGAGCCCCTGGAAGCATGAAAATCACTTTAAACATGCTAATTTTAGCTCTAACACTGATGATCCACCTACAAATGTGAACTGACGTTCAAAAATAAAACATTTGAAAACGGACCATTTTCCACATTTCTGAAGCATGACGTAATGGGGGGGTGTTAGCTCTTTTGTCGAAAATCAGCCGTTTTTGCTCGAACATTAAATGCCTCCAAATGGTATTTAATTAACTTCCCGGGGTGAAGAAACCCTTTTTGAGAACTCAGAGTGAGTAAATTGGCCATTTTCATGCACTTTTAACCATTCCTTAAATCTTGTGTTTTGGGCCCCTGGAAGCATGAAAATCACTTTAAACATGCTAATTTTAGCTCTAACACTGATGATCCACCTACAAATGTGAACTGACGTTCAAAAATAAAACATTTGAAAACGGACCATTTCCACATTTCTGAAGCATGACGTAATGGGGGGGTGTTATCTCTTTTGTCGAAAATCAGCCGTTTTTGCTCGAACATTAAATGCCTCCAAATGGTATTTATTTCACTTCCCGAGCCCCTGGAAGCATGAAAATCACTTTAAACATGCTAATTTTAGCTCTAACACTGATGATCCACCTACAAATGTGAACTGACGTTCAAAAATAAAACATTTGAAAACGGACCATTTTCCACATTTCTAAAGCATGACGTAATGGGGGGGTGTTAGCTCTTTCGTCGAAAATCAGCCGTTTTTGCTCAAACATTAAAATCCTCCAAATGGTATTTAATTAACTTCCCGGGGTGAAGAAACCCTTTTTGAGAACTCAGAGTGAGTAAATTGGCCATTTTCATGCACTTTTAACCATTCCATAAATCTTGTGTTTTGGGCCCCTGGAAGCATGAAAATCACTTTAAACATGCTAATTTTAGCTATAACACTGATGATCCACCTACAAATGTGAACTGACGTTCAAAAATAAAACATTTGAAAACGGACCATTTTCCACATTTCTGAAGCATGACGTAATGGGGGGGTGTTATCTCTTTTGTGGAAAATCAGCCGTTTTTGCTCGAACATTAAATGCCTCCAAATGGTATTTAATTAACTTCCCGAGCCCCTGGAAGCATGAAAATCACTTTAAACATGCTAATTTTAGCTCTAACACTGATGATCCACCTACAAATGTGAACTGACGTTCAAAAATAAAACATTTGAAAACGGACCATTTTCCACATTTCTGAAGCATGACGTAATGGGGGGGTGTTATCCCTTTTGTCGAAAATCAGCCGTTTTTGCTCGAACATTAAATGCCTCCAAATGGTATTTAATTAACTTCCCGGGGTGAAGAAACCCTTTTTGAGAACTCAGAGTGAGTAAATTGGCCATTTTCATGCACTTTTAACCATTCCATAAATCTTGTGTTTTGGGCCCCTGGAAGCATGAAAATCACTTTAAACATGCTAATTTTAGCTCTAACACTGATGATCCACCTACAAATGTGAACTGACGTTCAAAAATAAAACATTTGAAAACGGACCATTTTCCACATTTCTGAAGCATGACGTAATGGGGGGGTGTTATCTCTTTAGTCGAAAATCAGCCGTTTTTGCTCGAACATTAAATGCCTCCAAATGGTATTTAATTAACTTCCCGGGGTGAAGAAACCCTTTTTGAGAACTCAGAGTGAGTAAATTGGCCATTTTCATGCACTTTTAACCATTCCATAAATCTTGTGTTTTGGGCCCCTGGAAGCATGAAAATCACTTTAAACATGCTAATTTTAGCTCTAACACTGATGATCCACCTACAAATGTGAACTGACGTTCAAAAATAAAACATTTGAAAACGGACCATTTTCCACATTTCTGAAGCATGACGTAATGGGGGGGTGTTATCTCTTTTGTCGAAAATCAGCCGTTTTTGCTCTAACATTAAATGCCTCCAAATGGTATTTAATTAACTTCCCGGGGTGAAGAAACCCTTTTTGAGAACTCAGAGTGAGTAAATTGGCCATTTTCATGCACTTTTAACCATTCCATAAATCTTGTGTTTTGGGCCCCTGGAAGCATGAAAATCACTTTAAACATGCTAATTTTAGCTCTAACACTGATGATCCACCTACAAATGTGAACTGACGTTCAAAAATAAAACATTTGAAAACGGACCATTTTCCACATTTCTGAAGCATGACGTAATGGGGGGGTGTTATCTCTTTTGTCGAAAATCAGCCATTTTTGCTCTAACATTAAATGCCTCCAAATGGTATTTAATTAACTTCCCGGGGTGAAGAAACCCTTTTTGAGAACTCAGAGTGAGTAAATTGGCCATTTTCATGCACTTTTAACCATTCCATAAATCTTGTGTTTTGGGCCCTGGAAGCATGAAAATCACTTTAAACATGCTAATTTTAGCTCTAACACTGATGATCCACCTACAAATGTGAACTGACGTTCAAAAATAAAACATTTGAAAACGGACCATTTTCCACATTTCTAAAGCATGACGTAATGGGGGGGTGTTAGCTCTTTCGTCGAAAATCTGCCGTTTTTGCTCGAACATTAAAATCCTCCAAATGGTATTTAATTAACTTCCCGGGGTGAAGAAACCCTTTTTGAGAACTCAGAGTGAGTAAATTGGCCATTTTCATGCACTTTTAACCATTCCATAAATCTTGTGTTTTGGGCCCCTGGAAGCATGAAAATCACTTTAAACATGCTAATTTTAGCTATAACACTGATGATCCACCTACAAATGTGAACTGACGTTCAAAAATAAAACATTTGAAAACGGACCATTTTCCACATTTCTGAAGCATGACGTAATGGGGGGGTGTTATCTCTTTTGTCGAAAATCAGCCGTTTTTGCTCGAACATTAAATGCCTCCAAATGGTATTTAATTAACTTCCCGGGGTGAAGAAACCCTTTTTGAGAACTCAGAGTGAGTAAATTGGCCATTTTCATGCACTTTTAACCATTCCATAAATTTTGTGTTTTGGGCCCCTGGAAGCATGAAAATCACTTTAAACATGCTAATTTTAGCTCTAACACTGATGATCCACCTACAAATGTGAACTGACGTTCAAAAATAAAACATTTGAAAACGGACTATTTTCCACATTTCTGAAGCATGACGTAATGGGGGGTGTTATCTCTTTTGTCGAAAATCAGCCGTTTTTGCTCTAACATTAAATGCCTCCAAATGGTATTTAATTAACTTCCCGGGGTGAAGAAACCCTTTTTGAGAACTCAGAGTGAGTAAATTGGCCATTTTCATGCACTTTTAACCATTCCATAAATCTTGTGTTTTGGGCCCCTGGAAGCATGAAAATCACTTTAAACATGCTAATTTTAGCTCTAACACTGATGATCCACCTACAAATGTGAACTGACGTTCAAAAATAAAACATTTGAAAACGGACCATTTTCCACATTTCTGAAGCATGACGTAATGGGGGGGTGTTATCTCTTTAGTCGAAAATCAGCCGTTTTTGCTCGAACATTAAATGCCTCCAAATGGTATTTAATTAACTTCCCGGGGTGAAGAAACCCTTTTTGAGAACTCAGAGTGAGTAAATTGGCCATTTTCATGCACTTTTAACCATTCCATAAATCTTGTGTTTTGGGCCCCTGGAAGCATGAAAATCACTTTAAACATGCTAATTTTAGCTCTAACACTGATGATCCACCTACAAATGTGAACTGACGTTCAAAAATAAAACATTTGAAAACGGACCATTTTCCACATTTCTGAAGCATGACGTAATGGGGGGGTGTTATCTCTTTTGTCGAAAATCAGCCGTTTTTGCTCTAACATTAAATGCCTCCAAATGGTATTTAATTAACTTCCCGGGGTGAAGAAACCCTTTTTGAGAACTCAGAGTGAGTAAATTGGCCATTTTCATGCACTTTTAACCATTCCATAAATCTTGTGTTTTGGGCCCCTGGAAGCATGAAAATCACTTTAAACATGCTAATTTTAGCTCTAACACTGATGATCCACCTACAAATGTGAACTGACGTTCAAAAATAAAACATTTGAAAACGGACCATTTTCCACATTTCTGAAGCATGACGTAATGGGGGGGTGTTATCTCTTTTGTCGAAAATCAGCCGTTTTTGCTCTAACATTAAATGCCTCCAAATGGTATTTAATTAACTTCCCGGGGTGAAGAAACCCTTTTTGAGAACTCAGAGTGAGTAAATTGGCCATTTTCATGCACTTTTAACCATTCCATAAATCTTGTGTTTTGGGCCCTGGAAGCATGAAAATCACTTTAAACATGCTAATTTTAGCTCTAACACTGATGATCCACCTACAAATGTGAACTGACGTTCAAAAATAAAACATTTGAAAATGGACCATTTTCCACATTTCTGAAGCATGACGTAATGGGGGGGTGTTATCTCTTTTGTCGAAAATCAGCCGTTTTTGCTCGAACATTAAATGCCTCCAAATGGTATTTATTTCACTTCCCGAGCCCCTGGAAGCATGAAAATCACTTTAAACATGCTAATTTTAGCTCTAACACTGATGATCCACCTACAAATGTGAACTGACGTTCAAAAATAAAACATTTGAAAACGGACCATTTTCCACATTTCTAAAGCATGACGTAATGGGGGGGTGTTAGCTCTTTCGTCGAAAATCTGCCGTTTTAGCTCGAACATTAAAATCCTCCAAATGGTATTTAATTAACTTCCCGGGGTGAAGAAACCCTTTTTGAGAACTCAGAGTGAGTAAATTGGCCATTTTCATGCACTTTTAACCATTCCATAAATCTTGTGTTTTGGGCCCCTGGAAGCATGAAAATCACTTTAAACATGCTAATTTTAGCTATAACACTGATGATCCACCTACAAATGTGAACTGACGTTCAAAAATAAAACATTTGAAAACGGACCATTTTCCACATTTCTGAAGCATGACGTAATGGGGGGGTGTTATCTCTTTTGTCGAAAATCAGCCGTTTTTGCTCGAACATTAAATGCCTCCAAATGGTATTTAATTAACTTCCCGGGGTGAAGAAACCCTTTTTGAGAACTCAGAGTGAGTAAATTGGCCATTTTCATGCACTTTTAACCATTCCATAAATTTTGTGTTTTGGGCCCCTGGAAGCATGAAAATCACTTTAAACATGCTAATTTTAGCTCTAACACTGATGATCCACCTACAAATGTGAACTGACGTTCAAAAATAAAACATTTGAAAACAGACTATTTTCCACATTTCTGAAGCATGACGTAATGGGGGGTGTTATCTCTTTTGTCGAAAATCAGCCGTTTTTGCTCTAACATTAAATGCCTCCAAATGGTATTTAATTAACTTCCCGGGGTGAAGAAACCCTTTTTGAGAACTCAGAGTGAGTAAATTGGCCATTTTCATGCACTTTTAACCATTCCATAAATCTTGTGTTTTGGGCCCCTGGAAGCATGAAAACCACTTTAAACATGCTAATTTTAGCTCTAACACTGATGATCCACCTACAAATGTGAACTGACGTTCAAAAATAAAACATTTGAAAACGGACCATTTTCCACATTTCTGAAGCATGACGTAATGGGGGGGTGTTATCTCTTTTGTGGAAAAACAGCCGTTTTTGCTCGAACATTAAATGCCTCCAAATGGTATTTAATTAACTTCCCGAGCCCCTGGAAGCATGAAAATCACTTTAAACATGCTAATTTTAGCTCTAACACTGATGATCCACCTACAAATGTGAACTGACGTTCAAAAATAAAACATTTGAAAACGGACCATTTTCCACATTTCTGAAGCATGACGTAATGGGGGGGTGTTATCTCTTTTGTCGAAAATCAGCCGTTTTTGCTCGAACATTAAATGCCTCCAAATGGTATTTAATTAACTTCCCGGGGTGAAGAAACCCTTTTTGAGAACTCAGAGTGAGTAAATTGGCCATTTTCATGCACTTTTAACCATTCCATAAATCTTGTGTTTTGGGCCCCTGGAAGCATGAAAATCACTTTAAACATGCTAATTTTAGCTCTAACACTGATGATCCACCTACAAATGTAAACTGACGTTCAAAAATAAAACATTTGAAAACGGACCATTTTCCACATTTCTGAAGCATGACGTAATGGGGGGGTGTTATCTCTTTTGTCGAAAATCAGCCGTTTTTGCTCGAACATTAAATGCCTCCAAATGGTATTTAATTAACTTCCCGGGGTGAAGAAACCCTTTTTGAGAACTCAGAGGGAGTAAATTGGCCATTTTCATGCACTTTTAACCATTCCATAAATCTTGTGTTTTGGGCCCCTGGAAGCATGAAAATCACTTTAAACATGCTAATTTTAGCTCTAACACTGATGATCCACCTACAAATGTGAACTGACGTTCAAAAATAAAACATTTGAAAACGGACCATTTTCCACATTTCTGAAGCATGACGTAATGGGGGGGGTGTTATCTCTTTTGTCGAAAATCAGCCGTTTTTGCTCTAACATTAAATGCCTCCAAATGGTATTTAATTAACTTCCCGGGGTGAAGAAACCCTTTTTGAGAACTCAGAGTGAGTAAATTGGCCATTTTCATGCACTTTTAACCATTCCATAAATCTTGTGTTTTGGGCCCCTGGAAGCATGAAAATCACTTTAAACATGCTAATTTTAGCTCTAACACTGATGATCCACCTACAAATGTGAACTGACGTTCAAAAATAAAACATTTGAAAACGGACCATTTTCCACATTTCTGAAGCATGACGTAATGGGGGGGTGTTATCTCTTTTGTCGAAAATCAGCCGTTTTTGCTCGAACATTAAATGCCTCCAAATGGTATTTAATTAACTTCCCGGGGTGAAGAAACCCTTTTTGAGAACTCAGAGTGAGTAAATTGGCCATTTTCATGCTCTTTTAACCATTCCATAAATCTTGTGTTTTTTGGGCCCCTGGAAGCATGAAAATCACTTTAAACATGCTAATTTTAGCTCTAACACTGATGATCCACCTACAAATGTGAACTGACGTTCAAAAATAAAACATTTGAAAACGGACCATTTTCCACATTTCTGAAGCATGACGTAATGGGGGGGTGTTATCTCTTTTGTCGAAAATCAGCCATTTTTGCTCGAACATTAAATGCCTCCAAATGGTATTTATTTCACTTCCCGAGCCCCTGGAAGCATAAAAATCACTTTAAACATGCTAATTTTAGCTCTAACACTGATGATCCACCTACAAATGTGAACTGACGTTCAAAAATAAAACATTTGAAAACGGACCATTTTCCACATTTCTAAAGCATGACGTAATGGGGGGGTGTTAGCTCTTTCGTCGAAAATCAGCCGTTTTTGCTCGAACATTAAAATCCTCCAAATGGTATTTAATTAACTTCCCGGGGTGAAGAAACCCTTTTTGAGAACTCAGAGTGAGTAAATTGGCCATTTTCATGCACTTTTAACCATTCCATAAATCTTGTGTTTTGGGCCCCTGGAAGCATGAAAATCACTTTAAACATGCTAATTTTAGCTATAACACTGATGATCCACCTACAAATGTGAACTGACGTTCAAAAATAAAACATTTGAAAACGGACCATTTTCCACATTTCTGAAGCATGACGTAATGGGGGGGTGTTATCTCTTTTGTCGAAAATCAGCCGTTTTTGCTCGAACATTAAATGCCTCCAAATGGTATTTAATTAACTTCCCGGGGTGAAGAAACCCTTTTTGAGAACTCAGAGTGAGTAAATTGGCCATTTTCATGCACTTTTAACCATTCCATAAATTTTGTGTTTTGGGCCCCTGGAAGCATGAAAATCACTTTAAACATGCTAATTTTAGCTCTAACACTGATGATCCACCTACAAATGTGAACTGACGTTCAAAAATAAAACATTTGAAAACGGACTATTTTCCACATTTCTGAAGCATGACGTAATGGGGGGTGTTATCTCTTTTGTCGAAAATCAGCCGTTTTTGCTCTAACATTAAATGCCTCCAAATGGTATTTAATTAACTTCCCGGGGTGAAGAAACCCTTTTTGAGAACTCAGAGTGAGTAAATTGGCCATTTTCATGCACTTTTAACCATTCCATAAATCTTGTGTTTTGGGCCCCTGGAAGCATGAAAACCACTTTAAACATGCTAATTTTAGCTCTAACACTGATGATCCACCTACAAATGTGAACTGACGTTCAAAAATAAAACATTTGAAAACGGACCATTTTCCACATTTCTGAAGCATGACGTAATGGGGGGGTGTTATCTCTTTTGTGGAAAATCAGCCGTTTTTGCTCGAACATTAAATGCCTCCAAATGGTATTTAATTAACTTCCCGAGCCCCTGGAAGCATGAAAATCACTTTAAACATGCTCATTTTAGCTCTAACACTGATGATCCACCTACAAATGTGAACTGACGTTCAAAAATAAAACATTTGAAAACGGACCATTTTCCACATTTCTGAAGCATGACGTAATGGGGGGGTGTTATCTCTTTTGTCGAAAATCAGCCGTTTTTGCTCGAACATTAAATGCCTCCAAATGGTATTTAATTAACTTCCCGGGGTGAAGAAACCCTTTTTGAGAACTCAGAGTGAGTAAATTGGCCATTTTCATGCACTTTTAACCATTCCATAAATCTTGTGTTTTGGGCCCCTGGAAGCATGAAAATCACTTTAAACATGCTAATTTTAGCTCTAACACTGATGATCCACCTACAAATGTAAACTGACGTTCAAAAATAAAACATTTGAAAACGGACCATTTTCCACATTTCTGAAGCATGACGTAATGGGGGGGGTGTTATCTCTTTTGTCGAAAATCAGCCGTTTTTGCTCGAACATTAAATGCCTCCAAATGGTATTTAATTAACTTCCCGGGGTGAAGAAACCCTTTTTGAGAACTCAGAGGGAGTAAATTGGCCATTTTCATGCACTTTTAACCATTCCATAAATCTTGTGTTTTGGGCCCCTGGAAGCATGAAAATCACTTTAAACATGCTAATTTTAGCTCTAACACTGATGATCCACCTACAAATGTGAACTGACGTTCAAAAATAAAACATTTGAAAACGGACCATTTTCCACATTTCTGAAGCATGACGTAATGGGGGGGGTGTTATCTCTTTTGTCGAAAATCAGCCGTTTTTGCTCTAACATTAAATGCCTCCAAATGGTATTTAATTAACTTCCCGGGGTGAAGAAATCCTTTTTGAGAACTCAGAGTGAGTAAATTGGCCATTTTCATGCACTTTTAACCATTCCATAAATCTTGTGTTTTGGGCCCCTGGAAGCATGAAAATCACTTTAAACATGCTAATTTTAGCTCTAACACTGATGATCCACCTACAAATGTGAACTGACGTTCAAAAATAAAACATTTGAAAACGGACCATTTTCCACATTTCTGAAGCATGACGTAATGGGGGGGTGTTATCTCTTTTGTCGAAAATCAGCCGTTTTTGCTCGAACATTAAATGCCTCCAAATGGTATTTAATTAACTTCCCGGGGTGAAGAAACCCTTTTTGAGAACTCAGAGTGAGTAAATTGGCCATTTTCATGCTCTTTTAACCATTCCATAAATTTTGTGTTTTGGGCCCCTGGAAGCATGAAAATCACTTTAAACATGCTAATTTTAGCTCTAACACTGATGATCCACCTACAAATGTGAACTGACGTTCAAAAATAAAACATTTGAAAACGGACCATTTTCCACATTTCTGAAGCATGACGTAATGGGGGGGTGTTATCTCTTTTGTCGAAAATCAACCATTTTTGCTCGAACATTAAATGCCTCCAAATGGTATTTATTTCACTTCCCGAGCCCCTGGAAGCATAAAAATCACTTTAAACATGCTAATTTTAGCTCTAACACTGATGATCCACCTACAAATGTGAACTGACGTTCAAAAATAAAACATTTGAAAACGGACCATTTTCCACATTTCTAAAGCATGACGTAATGGGGGGGTGTTAGCTCTTTCGTCGAAAATCAGCCGTTTTTGCTCGAACATTAAAATCCTCCAAATGGTATTTAATTAACTTCCCGGGGTGAAGAAACCCTTTTTGAGAACTCAGAGTGAGTAAATTGGCCATTTTCATGCACTTTTAACCATTCCATAAATCTTGTGTTTTGGGCCCCTGGAAGCATGAAAATCACTTTAAACATGCTAATTTTAGCTATAACACTGATGATCCACCTACAAATGTGAACTGACGTTCAAAAATAAAACATTTGAAAACGGACCATTTTCCACATTTCTGAAGCATGACGTAATGGGGGGGTGTTATCTCTTTTGTCGAAAATCAGCCGTTTTTGCTCGAACATTAAATGCCTCCAAATGGTATTTAATTAACTTCCCGGGGTGAAGAAACCCTTTTTGAGAACTCAGAGTGAGTAAATTGGCCATTTTCATGCACTTTTAACCATTCCATAAATCTTGTGTTTTGGGCCCCTGGAAGCATGAAAATCACTTTAAACATGCTAATTTTAGCTCTAACACTGATGATCCACCTACAAATGTGAACTGACGTTCAAAAATAAAACATTTGAAAACGGACCATTTTCCACATTTCTGAAGCATGACGTAATGGGGGGGGTGTTATCTCTTTTGTCGAAAATCAGCCGTTTTTGCTCTAACATTAAATGCCTCCAAATGGTATTTAATTAACTTCCCGGGGTGAAGAAACCCTTTTTGAGAACTCAGAGTGAGTAAATTGGCCATTTTCATGCACTTTTAACCATTCCATAAATCTTGTGTTTTGGGCCCCTGGAAGCATGAAAATCACTTTAAACATGCTAATTTTAGCTCTAACACTGATGATCCACCTACAAATGTGAACTGACGTTCAAAAATAAAACATTTGAAAACGGACCATTTTCCACATTTCTGAAGCATGACGTAATGGGGGGGTGTTATCTCTTTTGTCGAAAATCAGCCGTTTTTGCTCGAACATTAAATGCCTCCAAATGGTATTTAATTAACTTCCCGGGGTGAAGAAACCCTTTTTGAGAACTCAGAGTGAGTAAATTGGCCATTTTCATGCTCTTTTAACCATTCCATAAATCTTGTGTTTTTTGGGCCCCTGGAAGCATGAAAATCACTTTAAACATGCTAATTTTAGCTCTAACACTGATGATCCACCTACAAATGTGAACTGACGTTCAAAAATAAAACATTTGAAAACGGACCATTTTCCACATTTCTGAAGCATGACGTAATGGGGGGGTGTTATCTCTTTTGTCGAAAATCAGCCATTTTTGCTCGAACATTAAATGCCTCCAAATGGTATTTATTTCACTTCCCGAGCCCCTGGAAGCATAAAAATCACTTTAAACATGCTAATTTTAGCTCTAACACTGATGATCCACCTACAAATGTGAACTGACGTTCAAAAATAAAACATTTGAAAACGGACCATTTTCCACATTTCTAAAGCATGACGTAATGGGGGGGTGTTAGCTCTTTCGTCGAAAATCAGCCGTTTTTGCTCGAACATTAAAATCCTCCAAATGGTATTTAATTAACTTCCCGGGGTGAAGAAACCCTTTTTGAGAACTCAGAGTGAGTAAATTGGCCATTTTCATGCACTTTTAACCATTCCATAAATCTTGTGTTTTGGGCCCCTGGAAGCATGAAAATCACTTTAAACATGCTAATTTTAGCTATAACACTGATGATCCACCTACAAATGTGAACTGACGTTCAAAAATAAAACATTTGAAAACGGACCATTTTCCACATTTCTGAAGCATGACGTAATGGGGGGGTGTTATCTCTTTTGTCGAAAATCAGCCGTTTTTGCTCGAACATTAAATGCCTCCAAATGGTATTTAATTAACTTCCCGGGGTGAAGAAACCCTTTTTGAGAACTCAGAGTGAGTAAATTGGCCATTTTCATGCACTTTTAACCATTCCATAAATTTTGTGTTTTGGGCCCCTGGAAGCATGAAAATCACTTTAAACATGCTAATTTTAGCTCTAACACTGATGATCCACCTACAAATGTGAACTGACGTTCAAAAATAAAACATTTGAAAACGGACTATTTTCCACATTTCTGAAGCATGACGTAATGGGGGGTGTTATCTCTTTTGTCGAAAATCAGCCGTTTTTGCTCTAACATTAAATGCCTCCAAATGGTATTTAATTAACTTCCCGGGGTGAAGAAACCCTTTTTGAGAACTCAGAGTGAGTAAATTGGCCATTTTCATGCACTTTTAACCATTCCATAAATCTTGTGTTTTGGGCCCCTGGAAGCATGAAAACCACTTTAAACATGCTAATTTTAGCTCTAACACTGATGATCCACCTACAAATGTGAACTGACGTTCAAAAATAAAACATTTGAAAACGGACCATTTTCCACATTTCTGAAGCATGACGTAATGGGGGGGTGTTATCTCTTTTGTGGAAAATCAGCCGTTTTTGCTCGAACATTAAATGCCTCCAAATGGTATTTAATTAACTTCCCGAGCCCCTGGAAGCATGAAAATCACTTTAAACATGCTCATTTTAGCTCTAACACTGATGATCCACCTACAAATGTGAACTGACGTTCAAAAATAAAACATTTGAAAACGGACCATTTTCCACATTTCTGAAGCATGACGTAATGGGGGGGTGTTATCTCTTTTGTCGAAAATCAGCCGTTTTTGCTCGAACATTAAATGCCTCCAAATGGTATTTAATTAACTTCCCGGGGTGAAGAAACCCTTTTTGAGAACTCAGAGTGAGTAAATTGGCCATTTTCATGCACTTTTAACCATTCCATAAATCTTGTGTTTTGGGCCCCTGGAAGCATGAAAATCACTTTAAACATGCTAATTTTAGCTCTAACACTGATGATCCACCTACAAATGTAAACTGACGTTCAAAAATAAAACATTTGAAAACGGACCATTTTCCACATTTCTGAAGCATGACGTAATGGGGGGGGTGTTATCTCTTTTGTCGAAAATCAGCCGTTTTTGCTCGAACATTAAATGCCTCCAAATGGTATTTAATTAACTTCCCGGGGTGAAGAAACCCTTTTTGAGAACTCAGAGGGAGTAAATTGGCCATTTTCATGCACTTTTAACCATTCCATAAATCTTGTGTTTTGGGCCCCTGGAAGCATGAAAATCACTTTAAACATGCTAATTTTAGCTCTAACACTGATGATCCACCTACAAATGTGAACTGACGTTCAAAAATAAAACATTTGAAAACGGACCATTTTCCACATTTCTGAAGCATGACGTAATGGGGGGGGTGTTATCTCTTTTGTCGAAAATCAGCCGTTTTTGCTCTAACATTAAATGCCTCCAAATGGTATTTAATTAACTTCCCGGGGTGAAGAAATCCTTTTTGAGAACTCAGAGTGAGTAAATTGGCCATTTTCATGCACTTTTAACCATTCCATAAATCTTGTGTTTTGGGCCCCTGGAAGCATGAAAATCACTTTAAACATGCTAATTTTAGCTCTAACACTGATGATCCACCTACAAATGTGAACTGACGTTCAAAAATAAAACATTTGAAAACGGACCATTTTCCACATTTCTGAAGCATGACGTAATGGGGGGGTGTTATCTCTTTTGTCGAAAATCAGCCGTTTTTGCTCGAACATTAAATGCCTCCAAATGGTATTTAATTAACTTCCCGGGGTGAAGAAACCCTTTTTGAGAACTCAGAGTGAGTAAATTGGCCATTTTCATGCTCTTTTAACCATTCCATAAATTTTGTGTTTTGGGCCCCTGGAAGCATGAAAATCACTTTAAACATGCTAATTTTAGCTCTAACACTGATGATCCACCTACAAATGTGAACTGACGTTCAAAAATAAAACATTTGAAAACGGACCATTTTCCACATTTCTGAAGCATGACGTAATGGGGGGGTGTTATCTCTTTTGTCGAAAATCAACCATTTTTGCTCGAACATTAAATGCCTCCAAATGGTATTTATTTCACTTCCCGAGCCCCTGGAAGCATAAAAATCACTTTAAACATGCTAATTTTAGCTCTAACACTGATGATCCACCTACAAATGTGAACTGACGTTCAAAAATAAAACATTTGAAAACGGACCATTTTCCACATTTCTAAAGCATGACGTAATGGGGGGGTGTTAGCTCTTTCGTCGAAAATCAGCCGTTTTTGCTCGAACATTAAAATCCTCCAAATGGTATTTAATTAACTTCCCGGGGTGAAGAAACCCTTTTTGAGAACTCAGAGTGAGTAAATTGGCCATTTTCATGCACTTTTAACCATTCCATAAATCTTGTGTTTTGGGCCCCTGGAAGCATGAAAATCACTTTAAACATGCTAATTTTAGCTATAACACTGATGATCCACCTACAAATGTGAACTGACGTTCAAAAATAAAACATTTGAAAACGGACCATTTTCCACATTTCTGAAGCATGACGTAATGGGGGGGTGTTATCTCTTTTGTCGAAAATCAGCCGTTTTTGCTCGAACATTAAATGCCTCCAAATGGTATTTAATTAACTTCCCGGGGTGAAGAAACCCTTTTTGAGAACTCAGAGTGAGTAAATTGGCCATTTTCATGCACTTTTAACCATTCCATAAATCTTGTGTTTTGGGCCCCTGGAAGCATGAAAATCACTTTAAACATGCTAATTTTAGCTCTAACACTGATGATCCACCTACAAATGTGAACTGACGTTCAAAAATAAAACATTTGAAAATGGACCATTTTCCACATTTCTGAAGCATGACGTAATGGGGGGGTGTTATCTCTTTTGTCGAAAATCAGCCGTTTTTGCTCGAACATTAAATGCCTCCAAATGGTATTTAATTAACTTCCCGGGGTGAAGAAACCCTTTTTGAGAACTCAGAGTGAGTAAATTGGCCATTTTCATGCACTTTTAACCATTCCATAAATCTTGTGTTTTGGGCCCCTGGAAGCATGAAAATCACTTTAAACATGCTAATTTTAGCTATAACACTGATGGTCCACCTACAAATGTGAACTGACGTTCAAAAATAAAACATTTGAAAACGGACCATTTTCCACATTTCTGAAGCATGACGTAATGGGGGGGTGTTATCTCTTTTGTGGAAAATCAGCCGTTTTTGCTCGAACATTAAATGCCTCCAAATGGTATTTAATTAACTTCCCGAGCCCCTGGAAGCATGAAAATCACTTTAAACATGCTAATTTTAGCTCTAACACTGATGATCCACCTACAAATGTGAACTGACGTTCAAAAATAAAACATTTGAAAACGGACCATTTTCCACATTTCTAAAGCATGACGTAATGGGGGGGTGTTATCTCTTTTGTCGAAAATCAGCCGTTTTTGCTCGAACATTAAATGCCTCCAAATGGTATTTAATTAACTTCCCGGGGTGAAGAAACCCTTTTTGAGAACTCAGAGTGAGTAAATTGGCCATTTTCATGCACTTTTAACCATTCCATAAATCTTGTGTTTTGGGCCCCTGGAAGCATGAAAATCACTTTAAACATGCTAATTTTAGCTATAACACTGATGATCCACCTACAAATGTGAACTGACGTTCAAAAATAAAACATTTGAAAACGGACCATTTTCCACATTTCTGAAGCATGACGTAATGGGGGGTGTTATCTCTTTTGTCGAAAATCAGCCGTTTTTGCTCGAACATTAAATGCCTCCAAATGGTATTTAATTAACTTCCCGGGGTGAAGAAACCCTTTTTGAGAACTCAGAGTGAGTAAATTGGCCATTTTCATGCACTTTTAACCATTCCATAAATCTTGTGTTTTGGGCCCCTGGAAGCATAAAAATCACTTTAAACATGCTAATTTTAGCTCTAACTCTGATGATCCACCTGCAAATGTGAACTGACGTTCAAAAATAAAACATTTGAAAACGGACCATTTTCCACATTTCTGAAGCATGACGTAATGGGGGGGTGTTATCTCTTTTGTCGAAAATCAGCCGTTTTTGCTCGAACATTAAATGCCTCCAAATGGTATTTAATTAACTTCCCGGGGTGAAGAAACCCTTTTTGAGAACTCAGAGTGAGTAAATTGGCCATTTTCATGCACTTTTAACCATTCCATAAATCTTGTGTTTTGGGCCCCTGGAAGCATGAAAATCACTTTAAACATGCTAATTTTAGCTCTAACACTGATGATCCACCTACAAATGTGAACTGACGTTCAAAAATAAAACATTTGAAAACGGACCATTTTCCACATTTCTGAAGCATGACGTAATGGGGGGGTGTTATCTCTTTTGTCGAAAATCAGCCGTTTTTGCTCGAACATTAAATGCCTCCAAATGGTATTTATTTCACTTCCCGAGCCCCTGGAAGCATGAAAATCACTTTAAACATGCTAATTTTAGCTCTAACACTGATGATCCACCTACAAATGTGAACTGACGTTCAAAAATAAAACATTTGAAAACGGACCATTTTCCACATTTCTAAAGCATGACGTAATGGGGGGGGTGTTATCTCTTTTGTCGAAAATCAGCCGTTTTTGCTCGAACATTAAATGCCTCCAAATGGTATTTAATTAACTTCCCGGGGTGAAGAAACCCTTTTTGAGAACTCAGAGTGAGTAAATTGGCCATTTTCATGCACTTTTAACCATTCCATAAATCTTGTGTTTTGGGCCCCTGGAAGCATGAAAATCACTTTAAACATGCTAATTTTAGCTCTAACACTGATGATCCACCTACAAATGTGAACTGACGTTCAAAAATAAAACATTTGAAAACGGACCATTTTCCACATTTCTGAAGCATGACGTAATGGGGGGGTGTTATCTCTTTTGTCGAAAATCAGCCGTTTTTGCTCGAACATTAAATGCCTCCAAATGGTATTTAATTAACTTCTCGGGGTGAAGAAACCCTTTTTGAGAACTCAGAGTGAGTAAATTGGCCATTTTCATGCACTTTTAACCATTCCATAAATCTTGTGTTTTGGGCCCCTGGAAGCATGAAAATCACTTTAAACATGCTAATTTTAGCTCTAACACTGATGATCCACCTACAAATGTGAACTGACGTTCAAAAATAAAACATTTGAAAACGGACCATTTTCCACATTTCTAAAGCATGACGTAATGGGGGGGTGTTAGCTCTTTCGTCGAAAATCAGCCGTTTTTGCTCGAACATTAAAATCCTCCAAATGGTATTTAATTAACTTCCCGGGGTGAAGAAACCCTTTTTGAGAACTCAGAGTGAGTAAATTGGCCATTTTCATGCACTTTTAACCATTCCATAAATCTTGTGTTTTGGGCCCCTGGAAGCATGAAAATCACTTTAAACATGCTAATTTTAGCTATAACACTGATGATCCACCTACAAATGTGAACTGACGTTCAAAAATAAAACATTTGAAAACGGACCATTTTCCACATTTCTGAAGCATGACGTAATGGGGGGGTGTTATCTCTTTTGTGGAAAATCAGCCGTTTTTGCTCGAACATTAAATGCCTCCAAATGGTATTTAATTAACTTCCCGAGCCCCTGGAAGCATGAAAATCACTTTAAACATGCTAATTTTAGCTCTAACACTGATGATCCACCTACAAATGTGAACTGACGTTCAAAAATAAAACATTTGAAAACGGACCATTTTCCACATTTCTGAAGCATGACGTAATGGGGGGGTGTTATCTCTTTTGTCGAAAATCAGCCGTTTTTGCTCGAACATTAAATGCCTCCAAATGGTATTTAATTAACTTCCCGGGGTGAAGAAACCCTTTTTGAGAACTCAGAGTGAGTAAATTGGCCATTTTCATGCACTTTTAACCATTCCATAAATCTTGTGTTTTGGGCCCCTGGAAGCATGAAAATCACTTTAAACATGCTAATTTTAGCTCTAACACTGATGATCCACCTACAAATGTGAACTGACGTTCAAAAATAAAACATTTGAAAACGGACCATTTTCCACATTTCTGAAGCATGACGTAATGGGGGGGTGTTATCTCTTTTGTCGAAAATCAGCCGTTTTTGCTCGAACATTAAATGCCTCCAAATGGTATTTAATTAACTTCTCGGGGTGAAGAAACCCTTTTTGAGAACTCAGAGTGAGTAAATTGGCCATTTTCATGCACTTTTAACCATTCCATAAATCTTGTGTTTTGGGCCCCTGGAAGCATGAAAATCACTTTAAACATGCTAATTTTAGCTCTAACACTGATGATCCACCTACAAATGTGAACTGACGTTCAAAAATAAAACATTTGAAAACGGACCATTTTCCACATTTCTGAAGCATGACGTAATGGGGGGGTGTTATCTCTTTTGTCGAAAATCAGCCGTTTTTGCTCTAACATTAAATGCCTCCAAATGGTATTTAATTAACTTCCCGGGGTGAAGAAACCCTTTTTGAGAACTCAGAGTGAGTAAATTGGCCATTTTCATGCACTTTTAACCATTCCATAAATCTTGTGTTTTGGGCCCCTGGAAGCATGAAAATCACTTTAAACATGCTAATTTTAGCTCTAACACTGATGATCCACCTACAAATGTGAACTGACGTTCAAAAATAAAACATTTGAAAACGGACCATTTTCCACATTTCTAAAGCATGACGTAATGGGGGGGTGTTAGCTCTTTCGTCGAAAATCAGCTGTTTTTGCTCGAACATTAAAATCCTCCAAATGGTATTTAATTAACTTCCCGGGGTGAAGAAACCCTTTTTGAGAACTCAGAGTGAGTAAATTAGCCATTTTCATGCACTTTTAACCATTCCATAAATCTTGTGTTTTGGGCCCCTGGAAGCATGAAAATCACTTTAAACATGCTAATTTTAGCTATAACACTGATGATCCACCTACAAATGTGAACTGACGTTCAAAAATAAAACATTTGAAAACGGACCATTTTCCACATTTCTGAAGCATGACGTAATGGGGGGGTGTTATCTCTTTTGTGGAAAATCAGCCGTTTTTGCTCGAACATTAAATGCCTCCAAATGGTATTTAATTAACTTCCCGAGCCCCTGGAAGCATGAAAATCACTTTAAACATGCTAATTTTAGCTCTAACACTGATGATCCACCTACAAATGTGAACTGACGTTCAAAAATAAAACATTTGAAAACGGACCATTTTCCACATTTCTGAAGCATGACGTAATGGGGGGGTGTTATCTCTTTTGTCGAAAATCAGCCGTTTTTGCTCGAACATTAAATGCCTCCAAATGGTATTTAATTAACTTCCCGGGGTGAAGAACCCCTTTTTGAGAACTCAGAGTGAGTAAATTGGCCATTTTCATGCACTTTTAACCATTCCATAAATCTTGTGTTTTGGGCCCCTGGAAGCATGAAAATCACTTTAAACATGCTAATTTTAGCTCTAACACTGATGATCCACCTACAAATGTGAACTGACGTTCAAAAATAAAACATTTGAAAACGGACCATTTTCCACATTTCTGAAGCATGACGTAATGGGGGGGTGTTATCTCTTTTGTCGAAAATCAGCCGTTTTTGCTCGAACATTAAATGCCTCCAAATGGTATTTATTTCACTTCCCGAGCCCCTGGAAGCATGAAAATCACTTTAAACATGCTAATTTTAGCTCTAACACTGATGATCCACCTACAAATGTGAACTGACGTTCAAAAATAAAACATTTGAAAACGGACCATTTTCCACATTTCTAAAGCATGACGTAATGGGGGGGTGTTATCTCTTTTGTCGAAAATCAGCCGTTTTTGCTCGAACATTAAATGCCTCCAAATGGTATTTAATTAACTTCCCGGGGTGAAGAAACCCTTTTTGAGAACTCAGAGTGAGTAAATTGGCCATTTTCATGCTCTTTTAACCATTCCATAAATCTTGTGTTTTGGGCCCCTGGAAGCATGAAAATCACTTTAAACATGCTAATTTTAGCTCTAACACTGATGATCCACCTACAAATGTGAACTGACGTTCAAAAATAAAACATTTCAAAACAGACCATTTTCCACATTTCTGAAGCATGACGTAATGGGGGGGTGTTATCTCTTTTGTCGAAAATCAGCCGTTTTTGCTCGAACATTAAATGCCTCCAAATGGTATTTATTTCACTTCCCGAGCCCCTGGAAGCATGAAAATCACTTTAAACATGCTAATTTTAGCTCTAACACTGATGATCCACCTACAAATGTGAACTGACGTTCAAAAATAAAACATTTGAAAACGGACCATTTTCCACATTTCTAAAGCATGACGTAATGGGGGGGTGTTAGCTCTTTCGTCGAAAATCAGCCGTTTTTGCTCGAACATTAAAATCCTCCAAATGGTATTTAATTAACTTCCCGGGGTGAAGAAACCCTTTTTGAGAACTCAGAGTGAGTAAATTGGCCATTTTCATGCACTTTTAACCATTCCATAAATCTTGTGTTTTGGGCCCCTGGAAGCATGAAAATCACTTTAAACATGCTAATTTTAGCTATAACACTGATGATCCACCTACAAATTTGAACTGACGTTCAAAAATAAAACATTTGAAAACGGACCATTTTCCACATTTCTGAAGCATGACGTAATGGGGGGGTGTTATCTCTTTTGTCGAAAATCAGCCGTTTTTGCTCGAACAATAAATGCCTCCAAATGGTATTTAATTAACTTCCCGGGGTGAAGAAACCCTTTTTGAGAACTCAGAGTGAGTAAATTGGCCATTTTCATGCACTTTTAACCATTCCATAAATCTTGTGTTTTGGGCCCCTGGAAGCATGAAAATCACTTTAAACATGCTAATTTTAGCTCTAACACTGATGATCCACCTACAAATGTGAACTGACGTTCAAAAATAAAACATTTGAAAACGGACCATTTTCCACATTTCTGAAGCATGACGTAATGGGGGGGTGTTATCTCTTTTGTCGAAAATCAGCCGTTTTTGCTCGAACATTAAATGCCTCCAAATGGTATTTAATTAACTTCCCGGGGTGAAGAAACCCTTTTTGAGAACTCAGAGTGAGTAAATTGGCCATTTTCATGCACTTTTAACCATTCCATAAATCTTGTGTTTTGGGCCCCTGGAAGCATGAAAATCACTTTAAACATGCTAATTTTAGCTCTAACACTGATGATCCACCTACAAATGTGAACTGACGTTCAAAAATAAAACATTTGAAAACGGACCATTTTCCACATTTCTGAAGCATGACGTAATGGGGGGGTGTTATCTCTTTTGTCGAAAATCAGCCGTTTTTGCTCTAACATTAAATGCCTCCAAATGGTATTTAATTAACTTCCCGGGGTGAAGAAACCCTTTTTGAGAACTCAGAGTGAGTAAATTGGCCATTTTCATGCACTTTTAACCATTCCATAAATCTTGTGTTTTGGGCCCCTGGAAGCATGAAAATCACTTTAAACATGCTAATTTTAGCTCTAACACTGATGATCCACCTACAAATGTGAACTGACGTTCAAAAATAAAACATTTCAAAACAGACCATTTTCCACATTTCTGAAGCATGACGTAATGGGGGGGTGTTATCTCTTTTGTCGAAAATCAGCCGTTTTTGCTCGAACATTAAATGCCTCCAAATGGTATTTATTTCACTTCCCGAGCCCCTGGAAGCATGAAAATCACTTTAAACATGCTAATTTTAGCTCTAACACTGATGATCCACCTACAAATGTGAACTGACGTTCAAAAATAAAACATTTGAAAACGGACCATTTTCCACATTTCTAAAGCATGACGTAATGGGGGGGTGTTAGCTCTTTCGTCGAAAATCAGCCGTTTTTGCTCGAACATTAAAATCCTCCAAATGGTATTTAATTAACTTCCCGGGGTGAAGAAACCCTTTTTGAGAACTCAGAGTGAGTAAATTGGCCATTTTCATGCACTTTTAACCATTCCATAAATCTTGTGTTTTGGGCCCCTGGAAGCATGAAAATCACTTTAAACATGCTAATTTTAGCTATAACACTGATGATCCACCTACAAATTTGAACTGACGTTCAAAAATAAAACATTTGAAAACGGACCATTTTCCACATTTCTGAAGCATGACGTAATGGGGGGGTGTTATCTCTTTTGTCGAAAATCAGCCGTTTTTGCTCGAACAATAAATGCCTCCAAATGGTATTTAATTAACTTCCCGGGGTGAAGAAACCCTTTTTGAGAACTCAGAGTGAGTAAATTGGCCATTTTCATGCACTTTTAACCATTCCATAAATCTTGTGTTTTGGGCCCCTGGAAGCATGAAAATCACTTTAAACATGCTAATTTTAGCTCTAACACTGATGATCCACCTACAAATGTGAACTGACGTTCAAAAATAAAACATTTGAAAACGGACCATTTTCCACATTTCTGAAGCATGACGTAATGGGGGGGTGTTATATCTTTTGTCGAAAATCAGCCGTTTTTGCTCGAACATTAAATGCCTCCAAATGGTATTTAATTAACTTCCCGGGGTGAAGAAACCCTTTTTGAGAACTCAGAGTGAGTAAATTGGCCATTTTCATGCACTTTTAACCATTCCATAAATCTTGTGTTTTGGGCCCCTGGAAGCATGAAAATCACTTTAAACATGCTAATTTTAGCTCTAACACTGATGATCCACCTACAAATGTGAACTGACGTTCAAAAATAAAACATTTGAAAACGGACCATTTTCCACATTTCTGAAGCATGACGTAATGGGGGGGTGTTATCTCTTTTGTCGAAAATCAGCCGTTTTTGCTCTAACATTAAATGCCTCCAAATGGTATTTAATTAACTTCCCGGGGTGAAGAAACCCTTTTTGAGAACTCAGAGTGAGTAAATTGGCCATTTTCATGCACTTTTAACCATTCCATAAATCTTGTGTTTTGGGCCCCTGGAAGCATGAAAATCACTTTAAACATGCTAATTTTAGCTCTAACACTGATGATCCACCTACAAATGTGAACTGACGTTCAAAAATAAAACATTTGAAAACGGACCATTTTCCACATTTCTGAAGCATGACGTAATGGGGGGGTGTTATCTCTTTTGTCGAAAATCAGCCGTTTTTGCTCGAACATTAAATGCCTCCAAATGGTATTTATTTCACTTCCCGAGCCCCTGGAAGCATGAAAATCACTTTAAACATGCTAATTTTAGCTCTAACACTGATGATCCACCTACAAATGAGAACTGACGTTCAAAAATAAAACATTTGAAAACGGACCATTTTCCACATTTCTAAAGCATGACGTAATGGGGGGGTGTTAGCTCTTACGTCGAAAATCAGCCGTTTTTGCTCGAACATTAAAATCCTCCAAATGGTATTTAATTAACTTCCCGGGGTGAAGAAACCCTTTTTGAGAACTCAGAGTGAGTAAATTGGCCATTTTCATGCACTTTTAACCATTCCATAAATCTTGTGTTTTGGGCCCCTGGAAGCATGAAAATCACTTTAAACATGCTAATTTTAGCTATAACACTGATGGTCCACCTACAAATGTGAACTGACGTTCAAAAATAAAACATTTGAAAACGGACCATTTTCCACATTTCTGAAGCATGACGTAATGGGGGGGTGTTATCTCTTTTGTCGAAAATCAGCCGTTTTTGCTCGAACATTAAATGCCTCCAAATGGTATTTAATTAACTTCCCGGGGTGAAGAAACCCTTTTTGAGAACTCAGAGTGAGTAAATTGGCCATTTTCATGCACTTTTAACCATTCCATAAATCTTGTGTTTTGGGCCCCTGGAAGCATGAAAATCACTTTAAACATGCTAATTTTAGCTCTAACACTGATGATCCACCTACAAATGTGAACTGACGTTCAAAAATAAAACATTTGAAAACGGACCATTTTCCACATTTCTGAAGCATGACGTAATGGGGGGGTGTTATCTCTTTTGTCGAAAATCAGCCGTTTTTGCTCTAACATTAAATGCCTCCAAATGGTATTTAATTAACTTCCCGGGGTGAAGAAACCCTTTTTGAGAACTCAGAGTGAGTAAATTGGCCATTTTCATGCACTTTTAACCATTCCATAAATCTTGTGTTTTGGGCCCCTGGAAGCATGAAAATCACTTTAAACATGCTAATTTTAGCTCTAACACTGATGATCCACCTACAAATGTGAACTGACGTTCAAAAATAAAACATTTGAAAACGGACCATTTTCCACATTTCTGAAGCATGACGTAATGGGGGGGGTGTTATCTCTTTTGTCGAAAATCAGCCGTTTTTGCTCGAACATTAAATGCCTCCAAATGGTATTTAATTAACTTCCCGGGGTGAAGAAACCCTTTTTGAGAACTCAGAGTGAGTAAATTGGCCATTTTCATGCACTTTTAACCATTCCATAAATCTTGTGTTTTGGGCCCCTGGAAGCATGAAAATCACTTTAAACATGCTAATTTTAGCTCTAACACTGATGATCCACCTACAAATGTGAACTGACGTTCAAAAATAAAACATTTGAAAACGGACCATTTTCCACATTTCTGAAGCATGACGTAATGGGGGGGTGTTATCTCTTTTGTCGAAAATCAGCCGTTTTTGCTCTAACATTAAATGCCTCCAAATGGTATTTAATTAACTTCCCGGGGTGAAGAAACCCTTTTTGAGAACTCAGAGTGAGTAAATTGGCCATTTTCATGCACTTTTAACCATTCCATAAATCTTGTGTTTTGGGCCCCTGGAAGCATGAAAATCACTTTAAACATGCTAATTTTAGCTCTAACACTGATGATCCACCTACAAATGTGAACTGACGTTCAAAAATAAAACATTTGAAAACGGACCATTTTCCACATTTCTGAAGCATGACGTAATGGGGGGGTGTTATCTCTTTTGTCGAAAATCAGCCGTTTTTGCTCGAACATTAAATGCCTCCAAATGGTATTTATTTCACTTCCCGAGCCCCTGGAAGCATGAAAATCACTTTAAACATGCTAATTTTAGCTCTAACACTGATGATCCACCTACAAATGTGAACTGACGTTCAAAAATAAAACATTTGAAAACGGACCATTTTCCACATTTCTAAAGCATGACGTAATGGGGGGGTGTTAGCTCTTACGTCGAAAATCAGCCGTTTTTGCTCGAACATTAAAATCCTCCAAATGGTATTTAATTAACTTCCCGGGGTGAAGAAACCCTTTTTGAGAACTCAGAGTGAGTAAATTGGCCATTTTCATGCACTTTTAACCATTCCATAAATCTTGTGTTTTGGGCCCCTGGAAGCATGAAAATCACTTTAAACATGCTAATTTTAGCTATAACACTGATGGTCCACCTACAAATGTGAACTGACGTTCAAAAATAAAACATTTGAAAACGGACCATTTTCCACATTTCTGAAGCATGACGTAATGGGGGGGTGTTATCTCTTTTGTGGAAAATCAGCCGTTTTTGCTCGAACATTAAATGCCTCCAAATGGTATTTAATTAACTTCCCGAGCCCCTGGAAGCATGAAAATCACTTTAAACATGCTAATTTTAGCTCTAACACTGATGATCCACCTACAAATGTGAACTGACGTTCAAAAATAAAACATTTGAAAACGGACCATTTTCCACATTTCTAAAGCATGACGTAATGGGGGGGTGTTATCTCTTTTGTCGAAAATCAGCCGTTTTTGCTCGAACATTAAATGCCTCCAAATGGTATTTAATTAACTTCCCGGGGTGAAGAAACCCTTTTTGAGAACTCAGAGTGAGTAAATTGGCCATTTTCATGCACTTTTAACCATTCCATAAATCTTGTGTTTTGGGCCCCTGGAAGCATGAAAATCACTTTAAACATGCTAATTTTAGCTATAACACTGATGATCCACCTACAAATGTGAACTGACGTTCAAAAATAAAACATTTGAAAACGGACCATTTTCCACATTTCTGAAGCATGACGTAATGGGGGGGTGTTATCTCTTTTGTCGAAAATCAGCCGTTTTTGCTCGAACATTAAATGCCTCCAAATGGTATTTAATTAACTTCCCGGGGTGAAGAAACCCTTTTTGAGAACTCAGAGTGAGTAAATTGGCCATTTTCATGCACTTTTAACCATTCCATAAATCTTGTGTTTTGGGCCCCTGGAAGCATGAAAATCACTTTAAACATGCTAATTTTAGCTCTAACTCTGATGATCCACCTACAAATGTGAACTGACGTTCAAAAATAAAACATTTGAAAACGGACCATTTTCCACATTTCTGAAGCATGACGTAATGGGGGGGTGTTATCTCTTTTGTCGAAAATCAGCCGTTTTTGCTCGAACATTAAATGCCTCCAAATGGTATTTAATTAACTTCCCGGGGTGAAGAAACCCTTTTTGAGAACTCAGAGTGAGTAAATTGGCCATTTTCATGCACTTTTAACCATTCCATAAATCTTGTGTTTTGGGCCCCTGGAAGCATGAAAATCACTTTAAACATGCTAATTTTAGCTCTAACACTGATGATCCACCTACAAATGTGAACTGACGTTCAAAAATAAAACATTTGAAAACGGACCATTTTCCACATTTCTGAAGCATGACGTAATGGGGGGGTGTTATCTCTTTTGTCGAAAATCAGCCGTTTTTGCTCGAACATTAAATGCCTCCAAATGGTATTTATTTCACTTCCCGAGCCCCTGGAAGCATGAAAATCACTTTAAACATGCTAATTTTAGCTCTAACACTGATGATCCACCTACAAATGTGAACTGACGTTCAAAAATAAAACATTTGAAAACGGACCATTTTCCACATTTCTAAAGCATGACGTAATGGGGGGGTGTTATCTCTTTTGTCGAAAATCAGCCGTTTTTGCTCGAACATTAAATGCCTCCAAATGGTATTTAATTAACTTCCCGGGGTGAAGAAACCCTTTTTGAGAACTCAGAGTGAGTAAATTGGCCATTTTCATGCACTTTTAACCATTCCATAAATCTTGTGTTTTGGGCCCCTGGAAGCATGAAAATCACTTTAAATATGCTAATTTTAGCTCTAACACTGATGATCCACCTACAAATGTGAACTGACGTTCAAAAATAAAACATTTGAAAACGGACCATTTTCCACATTTCTGAAGCATGACGTAATGGGGGGGTGTTATCTCTTTTGTCGAAAATCAGCCGTTTTTGCTCGAACATTAAATGCCTCCAAATGGTATTTAATTAACTTCCCGGGGTGAAGAAACCCTTTTTGAGAACTCAGAGTGAGTAAATTGGCCATTTTCATGCACTTTTAACCATTCCATAAATCTTGTGTTTTGGGCCCCTGGAAGCATGAAAATCACTTTAAACATGCTAATTTTAGCTCTAACACTGATGATCCACCTACAAATGTGAACTGACGTTCAAAAATAAAACATTTGAAAACGGACCATTTTCCACATTTCTGAAGCATGACGTAATGGGGGGGTGTCATCTCTTTTGTCGAAAATCAGCCGTTTTTGCTCTAACATTAAATGCCTCCAAATGGTATTTAATTAACTTCCCGGGGTGAAGAAACCCTTTTTGAGAACTCAGAGTGAGTAAATTGGCCATTTTCATGCACTTTTAACCATTCCATAAATCTTGTGTTTTGGGCCCCTGGAAGCATGAAAATCACTTTAAACATGCTAATTTTAGCTCTAACACTGATGATCCACCTACAAATGTGAACTGACGTTCAAAAATAAAACATTTGAAAACGGACCATTTTCCACATTTCTAAAGCATGACGTAATGGGGGGGTGTTAGCTCTTTCGTCGAAAATCAGCCGTTTTTGCTCGAACATTAAAATCCTCCAAATGGTATTTAATTAACTTCCCGGGGTGAAGAAACCCTTTTTGAGAACTCAGAGTGAGTAAATTGGCCATTTTCATGCACTTTTAACCATTCCATAAATCTTGTGTTTTGGGCCCCTGGAAGCATGAAAATCACTTTAAACATGCTAATTTTAGCTATAACACTGATGATCCACCTACAAATGTGAACTGACGTTCAAAAATAAAACATTTGAAAACGGACCATTTTCCACATTTCTGAAGCATGACGTAATGGGGGGGTGTTATCTCTTTTGTGGAAAATCAGCCGTTTTTGCTCGAACATTAAATGCCTCCAAATGGTATTTAATTAACTTCCCGAGCCCCTGGAAGCATGAAAATCACTTTAAACATGCTAATTTTAGCTCTAACACTGATGATCCACCTACAAATGTGAACTGACGTTCAAAAATAAAACATTTGAAAACGGACCATTTTCCACATTTCTGAAGCATGACGTAATGGGGGGGTGTTATCTCTTTTGTCGAAAATCAGCCGTTTTTGCTCGAACATTAAATGCCTCCAAATGGTATTTAATTAACTTCCCGGGGTGAAGAAACCCTTTTTGAGAACTCAGAGTGAGTAAATTGGCCATTTTCATGCACTTTTAACCATTCCATAAATCTTGTGTTTTGGGCCCCTGGAAGCATGAAAATCACTTTAAACATGCTAATTTTAGCTCTAACACTGATGATCCACCTACAAATGTGAACTGACGTTCAAAAATAAAACATTTGAAAACGGACCATTTTCCACATTTCTGAAGCATGACGTAATGGGGGGGTGTTATCTCTTTTGTCGAAAATCAGCCGTTTTTGCTCGAACATTAAATGCCTCCAAATGGTATTTATTTCACTTCCCGAGCCCCTGGAAGCATGAAAATCACTTTAAACATGCTAATTTTAGCTCTAACACTGATGATCCACCTACAAATGTGAACTGACGTTCAAAAATAAAACATTTGAAAACGGACCATTTTCCACATTTCTAAAGCATGACGTAATGGGGGGGGTGTTATCTCTTTTGTCGAAAATCAGCCGTTTTTGCTCGAACATTAAATGCCTCCAAATGGTATTTAATTAACTTCCCGGGGTGAAGAAACCCTTTTTGAGAACTCAGAGTGAGTAAATTGGCCATTTTCATGCACTTTTAACCATTCCATAAATCTTGTGTTTTGGGCCCCTGGAAGCATGAAAATCACTTTAAACATGCTAATTTTAGCTCTAACACTGATGATCCACCTACAAATGTGAACTGACGTTCAAAAATAAAACATTTGAAAACGGACCATTTTCCACATTTCTGAATCATGACGTAATGGGGGGGTGTTATCTCTTTTGTCGAAAATCAGCCGTTTTTGCTCGAACATTAAATGCCTCCAAATGGTATTTAATTAACTTCCCGGGGTGAAGAAACCCTTTTTGAGAACTCAGAGTGAGTAAATTGGCCATTTTCATGCACTTTTAACCATTCCATAAATCTTGTGTTTTGGGCCCCTGGAAGCATGAAAATCACTTTAAACATGCTAATTTTAGCTCTAACACTGATGATCCACCTACAAATGTGAACTGACGTTCAAAAATAAAACATTTGAAAACGGACCATTTTCCACATTTCTGAAGCATGACGTAATGGGGGGGTGTTATCTCTTTTGTCGAAAATCAGCCGTTTTTGCTCTAACATTAAATGCCTCCAAATGGTATTTAATTAACTTCCCGGGGTGAAGAAACCCTTTTTGAGAACTCAGAGTGAGTAAATTGGCCATTTTCATGCACTTTTAACCATTCCATAAATCTTGTGTTTTGGGCCCCTGGAAGCATGAAAATCACTTTAAACATGCTAATTTTAGCTCTAACACTGATGATCCACCTACAAATGTGAACTGACGTTCAAAAATAAAACATTTGAAAACGGACCATTTTCCACATTTCTGAAGCATGACGTAATGGGGGGGTGTTATCTCTTTTGTCGAAAATCAGCCGTTTTTGCTCGAACATTAAATGCCTCCAAATGGTATTTATTTCACTTCCCGAGCCCCTGGAAGCATGAAAATCACTTTAAACATGCTAATTTTAGCTCTAACACTGATGATCCACCTACAAATGTGAACTGACGTTCAAAAATAAAACATTTGAAAACGGACCATTTTCCACATTTCTAAAGCATGACGTAATGGGGGGGGGTGTTATCTCTTTTGTCGAAAATCAGCCGTTTTTGCTCGAACATTAAATGCCTCCAAATGGTATTTAATTAACTTCCCGGGGTGAAGAAACCCTTTTTGAGAACTCAGAGTGAGTAAATTGGCCATTTTCATGCACTTTTAACCATTCCATAAATCTTGTGTTTTGGGCCCCTGGAAGCATGAAAATCACTTTAAACATGCTAATTTTAGCTCTAACACTGATGATCCACCTACAAATGTGAACTGACGTTCAAAAATAAAACATTTGAAAACGGACCATTTTCCACATTTCTGAAGCATGACGTAATGGGGGGGTGTTATCTCTTTTGGCGAAAATCAGCCGTTTTTGCTCGAACATTAAATGCCTCCAAATGGTATTTAATTAACTTCCCGGGGTGAAGAAACCCTTTTTGAGAACTCAGAGTGAGTAAATTGGCCATTTTCATGCACTTTTAACCATTCCATAAATCTTGTGTTTTGGGCCCCTGGAAGCATGAAAATCACTTTAAACATGCTAATTTTAGCTCTAACACTGATGATCCACCTACAAATGTGAACTGACGTTCAAAAATAAAACATTTGAAAACGGACCATTTTCCACATTTCTGAAGCATGACGTAATGGGGGGGTGTTATCTCTTTTGTCGAAAATCAGCCGTTTTTGCTCTAACATTAAATGCCTCCAAATGGTATTTAATTAACTTCCCGGGGTGAAGAAACCCTTTTTGAGAACTCAGAGTGAGTAAATTGGCCATTTTCATGCACTTTTAACCATTCCATAAATCTTGTGTTTTGGGCCCCTGGAAGCATGAAAATCACTTTAAACATGCTAATTTTAGCTCTAACACTGATGATCCACCTACAAATGTGAACTGACGTTCAAAAATAAAACATTTGAAAACGGACCATTTTCCACATTTCTAAAGCATGACGTAATGGGGGGGTGTTAGCTCTTTCGTCGAAAATCAGCCGTTTTTGCTCGAACATTAAAATCCTCCAAATGGTATTTAATTAACTTCCCGGGGTGAAGAAACCCTTTTTGAGAACTCAGAGTGAGTAAATTGGCCATTTTCATGCACTTTTAACCATTCCATAAATCTTGTGTTTTGGGCCCCTGGAAGCAGGAAAATCACTTTAAACATGCTAATTTTAGCTATAACACTGATGATCCACCTACAAATGTGAACTGACGTTCAAAAATAAAACATTTGAAAACAGACCATTTTCCACATTTCTGAAGCATGACGTAATGGGGGGGTGTTATCTCTTTTGTGGAAAATCAGCCGTTTTTGCTCGAACATTAAATGCCTCCAAATGGTATTTAATTAACTTCCCGAGCCCCTGGAAGCATGAAAATCACTTTAAACATGCTAATTTTAGCTCTAACACTGATGATCCACCTACAAATGTGAACTGACGTTCAAAAATAAAACATTTGAAAATTGACCATTTTCCACATTTCTGAAGCATGACGTAATGGGGGGGTGTTATCTCTTTTGTCGAAAATCAGCCGTTTTTGCTCGAACATTAAATGCCTCCAAATGGTATTTAATTAACTTCCCGGGGTGAAGCAACCCTTTTTGAGAACTCAGAGTGAGTAAATTGGCCATTTTCATGCACTTTTAACCATTCCATAAATCTTGTGTTTTGGGCCCCTGGAAGCATGAAAATCACTTTAAACATGCTAATTTTAGCTCTAACACTGATGATCCACCTACAAATGTGAACTGACGTTCAAAAATAAAACATTTGAAAACGGACCATTTTCCACATTTCTGAAGCATGACGTAATGGGGGGGTGTTATCTCTTTTGTCGAAAATCAGCCGTTTTTGCTCTAAAATTAAATGCCTCCAAATGGTATTTAATTAACTTCCCGGGGTGAAGAAACCCTTTTTGAGAACGCAGAGTGAGTAAATTGGCCATTTTCATGCACTTTTAACCATTCCATAAATCTTGTGTTTTGGGCCCCTGGAAGCATGAAAATCACTTTAAACATGCTAATTTTAGCTCTAACACTGATGATCCACCTACAAATGTGAACTGACGTTCAAAAATAAAACATTTGAAAACGGACCATTTTCCACATTTCTAAAGCATGACGTAATGGGGGGGTGTTAGCTCTTTCGTCGAAAATCAGCCGTTTTTGCTCGAACATTAAAATCCTCCAAATGGTATTTAATAACCTTCCCGGGGTGAAGAAACCCTTTTTGAGAACTCAGAGTGAGTAAATTGGCCATTTTCATGCACTTTTAACCATTCCATAAATCTTGTGTTTTGGGCCCTGGAAGCATGAAAATCACTTTAAACATGCTAATTTTAGCTCTAACACTGATGATCCACCTACAAATGTGAACTGACGTTCAAAAATAAAACATTTGAAAACGGACCATTTTCCACATTTCTGAAGCATGACGTAATGCGGGGGTGTTATCTCTTTTGTGGAAAATCAGCCGTTTTTGCTCGAACATTAAATGCCTCCAAATGGTATTTAATTAACTTCCCGAGCCCCTGGAAGCATGAAAATCACTTTAAACATGCTAATTTTAGCTCTAACACTGATGATCCACCTACAAATGTGAACTGACGTTCAAAAATAAAACATTTGAAAACGGACCATTTTCCACATTTCTGAAGCATGACGTAATGGGGGGGTGTTATCTCTTTTGTCGAAAATCAGCCGTTTTTGCTCGAACATTAAATGCCTCCAAATGGTATTTAATTAACTTCCCGGGGTGAAGAAACCCTTTTTGAGAACTCAGAGTGAGTAAATTGGCGATTTTCATGCACTTTTAACCATTCCATAAATCTTGTGTTTTGGGCCCCTGGAAGCATGAAAATCACTTTAAACATGCTAATTTTAGCTCTAACACTGATGATCCACCTACAAATGTGAACTGACGTTCAAAAATAAAACATTTGAAAACGGACCATTTTCCACATTTCTGAAGCATGACGTAATGGGGGGGTGTTATCTCTTTTGTCGAAAATCAGCCGTTTTTGCTCTAAAATTAAATGCCTCCAAATGGTATTTAATTAACTTCCCGGGGTGAAGAAACCCTTTTTGAGAACTCAGAGTGAGTAAATTGGCCATTTTCATGCACTTTTAACCATTCCATAAATCTTGTGTTTTGGGCCCCTGGAAGCATGAAAATCACTTTAAACATGCTAATTTTAGCTCTAACACTGATGATCCACCTACAAATGTGAACTGACGTTCAAAAATAAAACATTTGAAAACGGACCATTTTCCACATTTCTAAAGCATGACGTAATGAGGGGGTGTTAGCTCTTTCGTCGAAAATCAGCCGTTTTCGCTCGAACATTAAAATCCTCCAAATGGTACTTAATTAACTTCCCGGGGTGAAGAAACCCTTTTTGAGAACTCAGAGTGAGTAAATTGGCCATTTTCATGCACTTTTAACCATTCCATAAATCTTGTGTTTTGGGCCCCTGGAAGCATGAAAATCACTTTAAACATGCTAATTTTAGCTATAACACTGATGATCCACCTACAAATGTGAACTGACGTTCAAAAATAAAACATTTGAAAACGGACCATTTTCCACATTTCTGAAGCATGACGTAATGGGGGGGGGTGTTATCTCTTTTGTGGAAAATCAGCCGTTTTTGCTCGAACATTAAATGCCTCCAAATGGTATTTAATTAACTTCCCGAGCCCCTGGAAGCATGAAAATCACTTTAAACATGCTAATTTTAGCTCTAACACTGATGATCCACCTACAAATGTGAACTGACGTTCAAAAATAAAACATTTGAAAACGGACCATTTTCCACATTTCTGAAGCATGACGTAATGGGGGGGTGTTATCTCTTTTGTCGAAAATCAGCCGTTTTTGCTCGAACATTAAATGCCTGCAAATGGTATTTAATTAACTTCCCGGGGTGAAGAAACCCTTTTTGAGAACTCAGAGTGAGTAAATTGGCCATTTTCATGCACTTTTAACCATTCCATAAATCTTGTGTTTTGGGCCCCTGGAAGCATGAAAATCACTTTAAACATGCTAATTTTAGCTCTAACACTGATGATCCACCTACAAATGTGAACTGACGTTCAAAAATAAAACATTTGAAAACGGACCATTTTCCACATTTCTGAAGCATGACGTAATGGGGGGGTGTTATCTCTTTTGTCGAAAATCAGCCGTTTTTGCTCGAACATTAAATGCCTCCAAATGGTATTTAATTAACTTCCCGGGGTGAAGAAACCCTTTTTGAGAACTCAGAGTGAGTAAATTGGCCATTTTCATGCACTTTTAACCATTCCATAAATCTTGTGTTTTGGGCCCCTGGAAGCATGAAAATCACTTTAAACATGCTAATTTTAGCTCTAACACTGATGATCGACCTACAAATGTGAACTGACGTTCAAAAATAAAACATTTGAAAACGGACCATTTTCCACATTTCTGAAGCATGACGTAATGGGGGGGTGTTATCTCTTTTGTCGAAAATCAGCCGTTTTTGCTCTAACATTAAATGCCTCCAAATGGTATTTAATTAACTTCCCGGGGTGAAGAAACCCTTTTTGAGAACTCAGAGTGAATAAATTGGCCATTTTCATGCACTTTTAACCATTCCATAAATCTTGTGTTTTGGGCCCCTGGAAGCATGAAAATCACTTTAAACATGCTAATTTTAGCTCTAACACTGATGATCCACCTACAAATGTGAACTGACGTTCAAAAATAAAACATTTGAAAACGGACCATTTTCCACATTTCTGAAGCATGACGTAATGGGGGGGTGTTATCTCTTTTGTCGAAAATCAGCCGTTTTTGCTCTAACATTAAATGCCTCCAAATGGTATTTAATTAACTTCCCGGGGTGAAGAAACCCTTTTTGAGAACTCAGAGTGAGTAAATTGGCCATTTTCATGCATTTTTAACCATTCCATAAATCTTGTGTTTTGGGCCCCTGGAAGCATGAAAATCACTTTAAACATGCTAATTTTAGCTCTAACACTGATGATCCACCTACAAATGTGAACTGACGTTCAAAAATAAAACATTTGAAAACGGACCATTTTCCACATTTCTGAAGCATGACGTAATGGGGGGGTGTTATCTCTTTTGTGGAAAATCAGCCGTTTTTGCTCTAACATTAAATGCCTCCAAATGGTATTTATTTCACTTCCCGAGCCCCTGGAAGCATGAAAATCACTTTAAACATGCTAATTTTAGCTCTAACACTGATGATCCACCTACAAATGTGAACTGACGTTCAAAAATAAAACATTTGAAAACGGACCATTTTCCACATTTCCAAAGCATGACGTAATGGGGGGGTGTTAGCTCTTTCGTCGAAAATCAGCAGTTTTTGCTCGAACATTATAATCCTCCAAATGGTATTTAATTAACTTCCCGGGGTGAAGAAACCCTTTTTGAGAACTCAGAGTGAGTAAATTGGCCATTTTCATGCACTTTTAACCATTCCATAAATCTTGTGTTTTGGGCCCCTGGAAGCATGAAAATCACTTTAAACATGCTAATTTTAGCTATAACACTGATGATCCACCTACAAATGTGAACTGACGTTCAAAAATAAAACATTTGAAAACGGACCATTTTCCACATTTCTGAAGCATGACGTAATGGGGGGGTGTTATCTCTTTTGTGGAAAATCAGCCGTTTTTGCTCGAACATTAAATGCCTCCAAATGGTATTTAATTAACTTCCCGAGCCCCTGGAAGCATGAAAATCACTTTAAACATGCTAATTTTAGCTCTAACACTGATGATCCACCTACAAATGTGAACTGACGTTCAAAAATAAAACATTTGAAAACGGACCATTTTCCACATTTCTGAAGCATGACGTAATGGGGGGGTGTTATCTCTTTTGTCGAAAATCAGCCGTTTTTGCTCGAACATTAAATGCCTCCAAATGGTATTTAATTAACTTCCCGGGGTGAAGAAACCCTTTTTGAGAACTCAGAGTGAGTAAATTGGCCATTTTCATGCACTTTTAACCATTCCATAAATCTTGTGTTTTGGGCCCCTGGAAGCATGAAAATCACTTTAACCCCTTCGAAGCTAATGACGAGCTGGGCTCGTCATGGCGCTTACCTGCCGTGCGCTCATGACAAGGCCAGCTCGTCATGAAATAAAGTAAAACAACAAATTGCAGCACAGGACGGGAAAACGCCTAGCAGCCATGTGGTTAAACATGCTAATTTTAGCTCTAACACTGATGATCCACCTACAAATGTGAACTGACGTTCAAAAATAAAACATTTGAAAACGGACCATTTTCCACATTTCTGAAGCATGACGTAATGGGGGGGGGGTGTTATCTCTTTTGTCGAAAATCAGCCGTTTTTGCTCTAACATTAAATGCCTCCAAATGGTATTTAATTAACTTCCCGGGGTGAAGAAACCCTTTTTGAGAACTCAGAGTGAGTAAATTGGCCATTTTCATGCACTTTTAACCATTCCATAAATCTTGTGTTTTGGGCCCCTGGAAGCATGAAAATCACTTTAAACATGCTAATTTTAGCTCTAACACTGATGATCGACCTACACATGTGAACTGACGTTCAAAAATAAAACATTTGAAAACGGACCATTTTCCACATTTCTGAAGCATGACGTAATGGGGGGGTGTTATCTCTTTTGTCGAAAATCAGCCGTTTTTGCTCTAACATTAAATGCCTCCAAATGGTATTTAATTAACTTCCCGGGGTGAAGAAACCCTTTTTGAGAACTCAGAGTGAGTAAATTGGCCATTTTCATGCACTTTTAACCATTCCATAAATCTTGTGTTTTGGGCCCCTGGAAGCATGAAAATCACTTTAAACATGCTAATTTTAGCTCTAACACTGATGATCCACCTACAAATGTGAACTGACGTTCAAAAATAAAACATTTGAAAACGGACCATTTTCCACATTTCTGAAGCATGACGTAATGGGGGGGTGTTATCTCTTTTGTCGAAAATCAGCCGTTTTTGCTCTAACATTAAATGCCTCCAAATGGTATTTAATTAACTTCCCGGGGTGAAGAAACCCTTTTTGAGAACTCAGAGTGAGTAAATTGGCCATTTTCATGCATTTTTAACCATTCCATAAATCTTGTGTTTTGGGCCCCTGGAAGCATGAAAATCACTTTAAACATGCTAATTTTAGCTCTAACACTGATGATCCACCTACAAATGTGAACTGACGTTCAAAAATAAAACATTTGAAAACGGACCATTTTCCACATTTCTGAAGCATGACGTAATGGGGGGGTGTTATCTCTTTTGTGGAAAATCAGCCGTTTTTGCTCTAACATTAAATGCCTCCAAATGGTATTTATTTCACTTCCCGAGCCCCTGGAAGCATGAAAATCACTTTAAACATGCTAATTTTAGCTCTAACACTGATGATCCACCTACAAATGTGAACTGACGTTCAAAAATAAAACATTTGAAAACGGACCATTTTCCACATTTCTAAAGCATGACGTAATGGGGGGGTGTTAGCTCTTTCGTCGAAAATCAGCAGTTTTTGCTCGAACATTATAATCCTCCAAATGGTATTTAATTAACTTCCCGGGGTGAAGAAACCCTTTTTGAGAACTCAGAGTGAGTAAATTGGCCATTTTCATGCACTTTTAACCATTCCATAAATCTTGTGTTTTGGGCCCCTGGAAGCATGAAAATCACTTTAAACATGCTAATTTTAGCTATAACACTGATGATCCACCTACAAATGTGAACTGACGTTCAAAAATAAAACATTTGAAAACGGACCATTTTCCACATTTCTGAAGCATGACGTAATGGGGGGGTGTTATCTCTTTTGTGGAAAATCAGCCGTTTTTGCTCGAACATTAAATGCCTCCAAATGGTATTTAATTAACTTCCCGAGCCCCTGGAAGCATGAAAATCACTTTAAACATGCTAATTTTAGCTCTAACACTGATGATCCACCTACAAATGTGAACTGACGTTCAAAAATAAAACATTTGAAAACGGACCATTTTCCACATTTCTGAAGCATGACGTAATGGGGGGGTGTTATCTCTTTTGTCGAAAATCAGCCGTTTTTGCTCGAACATTAAATGCCTCCAAATGGTATTTAATTAACTTCCCGGGGTGAAGAAACCCTTTTTGAGAACTCAGAGTGAGTAAATTGGCCATTTTCATGCACTTTTAACCATTCCATAAATCTTGTGTTTTGGGCCCCTGGAAGCATGAAAATCACTTTAACCCCTTCGAAGCTAATGACGAGCTGGGCTCGTCATGGCGCTTACCTGCCGTGCGCTCATGACAAGGCCAGCTCGTCATGAAATAAAGTAAAACAACAAATTGCAGCACAGGACGGGAAAACGCCTAGCAGCCATGTGGTTAAACATGCTAATTTTAGCTCTAACACTGATGATCCACCTACAAATGTGAACTGACGTTCAAAAATAAAACATTTGAAAACGGACCATTTTCCACATTTCTGAAGCATGACGTAATGGGGGGGGTGTTATCTCTTTTGTCGAAAATCAGCCGTTTTTGCTCTAACATTAAATGCCTCCAAATGGTATTTAATTAACTTCCCGGGGTGAAGAAACCCTTTTTGAGAACTCAGAGTGAGTAAATTGGCCATTTTCATGCACTTTTAACCATTCCATAAATCTTGTGTTTTGGGCCCCTGGAAGCATGAAAATCACTTTAAACATGCTAATTTTAGCTCTAACACTGATGATCCACCTACAAATGTGAACTGACGTTCAAAAATAAAACATTTGAAAACGGACCATTTTCCACATTTCTAAAGCATGACGTAATGGGGGGGTGTTAGCTCTTTCGTCGAAAATCAGCCGTTTTTGCTCGAACATTAAAATCCTCCAAATGGTATTTAATTAACTTCCCGAGCCCCTGGAAGCATGAAAATCACTTTAAACATGCTAATTTTAGCTCTAACACTGATGATCCACCTACAAATGTGAACTGACGTTCAAAAATAAAACATTTGAAAACGGACCATTTTCCACATTTCTAAAGCATGACGTAATGGGGGGGTGTTAGCTCTTTCGTCGAAAATCAGCAGTTTTTGCTCGAACATTAAAATCCTCCAAATGGTATTTAATTAACTTCCCGGGGTGAAGAAACCCTTTTTGAGAACTCAGAGTGAGTAAATTGGCCATTTTCATGCACTTTTAACCATTCCATAAATCTTGTGTTTTGGGCCCCTGGAAGCATGAAAATCACTTTAAACATGCTAATTTTAGCTATAACACTGATGATCCACCTACAAATGTGAACTGACGTTCAAAAATAAAACATTTGAAAACGGACCATTTTCCACATTTCTGAAGCATGACGTAATGGGGGGGTGTTATCTCTTTTGTGGAAAATCAGCCGTTTTTGCTCGAACATTAAATGCCTCCAAATGGTATTTAATTAACTTCCCGAGCCCCTGGAAGCATGAAAATCACTTTAAACATGCTAATTTTAGCTCTAACACTGATGATCCACCTACAAATGTGAACTGAAGTTCAAAAATAAAACATTTGAAAACGGACCATTTTCCACATTTCTGAAGCATGACGTAATGGGGGGGTGTTATCTCTTTTGTCGAAAATCAGCCGTTTTTGCTCGAACATTAAATGCCTCCAAATGGTATTTAATTAACTTCCCGGGGTGAAGAAACCCTTTTTGAGAACTCAGAGTGAGTAAATTGGCCATTTTCATGCACTTTTAACCATTCCATAAATCTTGTGTTTTGGGCCCCTGGAAGCATGAAAATCACTTTAAACATGCTAATTTTAGCTCTAACACTGATGATCCACCTACAAATGTGAACTGACGTTCAAAAATAAAACATTTGAAAACGGACCATTTTCCACATTTCTGAAGCATGACGTAATGGGGGGGTGTTATCTCTTTTGTCGAAAATCAGCCGTTTTTGCTCTAACATTAAATGCCTCCAAATGGTATTTAATTAACTTCCCGGGGTGAAGAAACCCTTTTTGAGAACTCAGAGTGAGTAAATTGGCCATTTTCATGCACTTTTAACCATTCCATAAATCTTGTGTTTTGGGCCCCTGGAAGCATGAAAATCACTTTAAACATGCTAATTTTAGCTCTAACACTGATGATCCACCTACAAATGTGAACTGACGTTCAAAAATAAAACATTTGAAAACGGACCATTTTCCACATTTCTGAAGCATGACGTAATGGGGGGGTGTTATCTCTTTTGTCGAAAATCAGCCGTTTTTGCTCGAACATTAAATGCCTCCAAATGGTATTTATTTCACTTCCCGAGCCCCTGGAAGCATGAAAATCACTTTAAACATGCTAATTTTAGCTCTAACACTGATGATCCACCTACAAATGTGAACTGACGTTCAAAAATAAAACATTTGAAAACGGACCATTTTCCACATTTCTAAAGCATGACGTAATGGGGGGGTGTTAGCTCTTTCGTCGAAAATCAGCCGTTTTTGCTCGAACATTAAAATCCTCCAAATGGTATTTAATTAACTTCCCGAGCCCCTGGAAGCATGAAAATCACTTTAAACATGCTAATTTTAGCTCTAACACTGATGATCCACCTACAAATGTGAACTGACGTTCAAAAATAAATCATTTGAAAACGGACCATTTTCCACATTTCTGAAGCATGACGTAATGGGGGGGTGTTATCTCTTTTGTGGAAAATCAGCCTTTTTTGCTCGAACATTAAATGCCTCCAAATGGTATTTAATTAACTTCCCGGGGTGAAGAAACCCTTTTTGAGAACTCAGAGTGAGTAAATTGGCCATTTTCATGCACTTTTAACCATTCCATAAATCTTGTGTTTTGGGCCCCTGGAAGCATGAAAATCACTTTAAACATGCTAATTTTAGCTCTAACACTGATGATCCACCTACAAATGTGAACTGACGTTCAAAAATAAAACATTTGAAAACGGACCATTTTCCACATTTCTAAAGCATGACGTAATGGGGGGGTGTTAGCTCTTTCGTCGAAAATCAGCAGTTTTTGCTCGAACATTAAAATCCTCCAAATGGTATTTAATTAACTTCCCGGGGTGAAGAAACCCTTTTTGAGAACTCAGAGTGAGTAAATTGGCCATTTTCATGCACTTTTAACCATTCCATAAATCTTGTGTTTTGGGCCCCTGGAAGCATGAAAATCACTTTAAACATGCTAATTTTAGCTATAACACTGATGATCCACCTACAAATGTGAACTGACGTTCAAAAATAAAACATTTGAAAACGGACCATTTTCCACATTTCTGAAGCATGACGTAATGGGGGGGTGTTATCTCTTTTGTGGAAAATCAGCCGTTTTTGCTCGAACATTAAATGCCTCCAAATGGTATTTAATTAACTTCCCGAGCCCCTGGAAGCATGAAAATCACTTTAAACATGCTAATTTTAGCTCTAACACTGATGATCCACCTACAAATGTGAACTGAAGTTCAAAAATAAAACATTTGAAAACGGACCATTTTCCACATTTCTGAAGCATGACGTAATGGGGGGGTGTTATCTCTTTTGTCGAAAATCAGCCGTTTTTGCTCGAACATTAAATGCCTCCAAATGGTATTTAATTAACTTCCCGGGGTGAAGAAACCCTTTTTGAGAACTCAGAGTGAGTAAATTGGCCATTTTCATGCACTTTTAACCATTCCATAAATCTTGTGTTTTGGGCCCCTGGAAGCATGAAAATCACTTTAAACATGCTAATTTTAGCTCTAACACTGATGATCCACCTACAAATGTGAACTGACGTTCAAAAATAAAACATTTGAAAACGGACCATTTTCCACATTTCTGAAGCATGACGTAATGGGGGGGTGTTATCTCTTTTGTCGAAAATCAGCCGTTTTTGCTCTAACATTAAATGCCTCCAAATGGTATTTAATTAACTTCCCGGGGTGAAGAAACCCTTTTTGAGAACTCAGAGTGAGTAAATTGGCCATTTTCATGCACTTTTAACCATTCCATAAATCTTGTGTTTTGGGCCCCTGGAAGCATGAAAATCACTTTAAACATGCTAATTTTAGCTCTAACACTGATGATCCACCTACAAATGTGAACTGACGTTCAAAAATAAAACATTTGAAAACGGACCATTTTCCACATTTCTGAAGCATGACGTAATGGGGGGGTGTTATCTCTTTTGTCGAAAATCAGCCGTTTTTGCTCGAACATTAAATGCCTCCAAATGGTATTTATTTCACTTCCCGAGCCCCTGGAAGCATGAAAATCACTTTAAACATGCTAATTTTAGCTCTAACACTGATGATCCACCTACAAATGTGAACTGACGTTCAAAAATAAAACATTTGAAAACGGACCATTTTCCACATTTCTAAAGCATGACGTAATGGGGGGGTGTTAGCTCTTTCGTCGAAAATCAGCCGTTTTTGCTCGAACATTAAAATCCTCCAAATGGTATTTAATTAACTTCCCGAGCCCCTGGAAGCATGAAAATCACTTTAAACATGCTAATTTTAGCTCTAACACTGATGATCCACCTACAAATGTGAACTGACGTTCAAAAATAAATCATTTGAAAACGGACCATTTTCCACATTTCTGAAGCATGACGTAATGGGGGGGTGTTATCTCTTTTGTGGAAAATCAGCCTTTTTTGCTCGAACATTAAATGCCTCCAAATGGTATTTAATTAACTTCCCGGGGTGAAGAAACCCTTTTTGAGAACTCAGAGTGAGTAAATTGGCCATTTTCATGCACTTTTAACCATTCCATAAATCTTGTGTTTTGGGCCCCTGGAAGCATGAAAATCCCTTTAAACATGCTAATTTTAGCTCTAACACTGATGATCCACCTACAAATGTGAACTGACGTTCAAAAATAAAACATTTGAAAACGGACCATTTTCCACATTTCTGAAGCATGACGTAATGGGGGGGTGTTATCTCTTTTGTCGAAAATCAGCCGTTTTTGCTCGAACATTAAATGCCTCCAAATGGTATTTAATTAACTTCCCGAGCCCCTGGAAGCATGAAAATCACTTTAAACATGCTAATTTTAGCTCTAACACTGATGATCCACCTACAAATGTGAACTGACGTTCAAAAATAAAACATTTGAAAACGGACCATTTTCGACATTTCTGAAGCATGACGTAATGGGGGGGTGTTATCTCTTTTGTCGAAAATCAGCCGTTTTTGCTCGAACATTAAATGCCTCCAAATGGTATTTAATTAACTTCCCGAGCCCCTGGAAGCATGAAAATCACTTTAAACATGCTAATTTTAGCTCTAACACTGATGATCCACCTACAAATGTGAACTGACGTTCAAAAATAAAACATTTGAAAACGGACCATTTTCCACATTTCTGAAGCATGACGTAATGGGGGGGTGTTATCTCTTTTGTGGAAAATCAGCCTTTTTTGCTCGAACATTAAATGCCTCCAAATGGTATTTAATTAACTTCCCGGGGTGAAGAAACCCTTTTTGAGAACTCAGAGTGAGTAAATTGGCCATTTTCATGCACTTTTAACCATTCCATAAATCTTGTGTTTTGGGCCCCTGGAAGCATGAAAATCACTTTAAACATGCTAATTTTAGCTCTAACACTGATGATCCACCTACAAATGTGAACTGACGTTCAAAAATAAAACATTTGAAAACGGACCATTTTCCACATTTCTGAAGCATGACGTAATGGGGTGGTGTTATCTCTTTTGTCGAAAATCAGCCGTTTTTGCTCTAACATTAAATGCCTCCAAATGGTATTTAATTAACTTCCCGGGGTGAAGAAACCCTTTTTGAGAACTCAGAGTGAGTAAATTGGCCATTTTCATGCACTTTTAACCATTCCATAAATCTTGTGTTTTGGGCCCCTGGAAGCATGAAAATCACTTTAAACATGCTAATTTTAGCTCTAACACTGATGATCCACCTACAAATGTGAACTGACGTTCAAAAATAAAACATTTGAAAACGGACCATTTTCCACATTTCTGAAGCATGACGTAATGGGGGGGTGTTATCTCTTTTGTCGAAAATCAGCCGTTTTTGCTCGAACATTAAATGCCTCCAAATGGTATTTATTTCACTTCCCGAGCCCCTGGAAGCATGAAAATCACTTTAAACATGCTAATTTTAGCTCTAACACTGATGATCCACCTACAAATGTGAACTGACGTTCAAAAATAAAACATTTGAAAACGGACCATTTTCCACATTTCTAAAGCATGACGTAATGGGGGAGTGTTAGCTCTTTCGTCGAAAATCAGCCGTTTTTGCTCGAACATTAAAATCCTCCAAATGGTATTTAATTAACTTCCCGAGCCCCTGGAAGCATGAAAATCACTTTAAACATGCTAATTTTAGCTCTAACACTGATGATCAACCTACAAATGTGAACTGACGTTCAAAAATAAAACATTTGAAAACGGACCATTTTCCACATTTCTGAAGCATGACGTAATGGGGGGGTGTTATCTCTTTTGTGGAAAATCAGCCTTTTTTGCTCGAACATTAAATGCCTCCAAATGGTATTTAATTAACTTCCCGGGGTGAAGAAACCCTTTTTGAGAACTCAGAGTGAGTAAATTGGCCATTTTCATGCACTTTTAACCATTCCATAAATCTTGTGTTTTGGGCCCCTGGAAGCATGAAAATCACTTTAAACATGCTAATTTTAGCTCTAACACTGATGATCCACCTACAAATGTGAACTGACGTTCAAAAATAAAACATTTGAAAACGGACCATTTTCCACATTTCTGAAGCATGACGTAATGGGGGGGTGTTATCTCTTTTGTCGAAAATCAGCCGTTTTTGCTCGAACATTAAATGCCTCCAAATGGTATTTATTTCACTTCCCGAGCCCCTGGAAGCATGAAAATCACTTTAAACATGCTAATTTTAGCTCTAACACTGATGATCCACCTACAAATGTGAACTGACGTTCAAAAATAAAACATTTGAAAACGGACCATTTTCCACATTTCTGAAGCATGACGTAATGGGGGGGTGTTATCTCTTTTGTCGAAAATCAGCCGTTTTTGCTCGAACATTAAATGCCTCCAAATGGTATTTAATTAACTTCCCGAGCCCCTGGAAGCATGAAAATCACTTTAAACATGCTAATTTTAGCTCTAACACTGATGATCCACCTACAAATGTGAACTGACGTTCAAAAATAAAACATTTGAAAACGGACCATTTTCCACATTTCTGAAGCATGACGTAATGGGGGGTGTTATCTCTTTTGTCGAAAATCAGCCGTTTTTGCTCGAACATTAAATGCCTCCAAATGGTATTTAATTAACTTCCCGAGCCCCTGGAAGCATGAAAATCACTTTAAACATGCTAATTTTAGCTCTAACACTGATGATCCACCTACAAATGTGAACTGACGTTCAAAAATAAAACATTTGAAAACGGACCATTTTCCACATTTCTAAAGCATGACGTAATGGGGGGGTGTTAGCTCTTTCGTCGAAAATCAGCCGTTTTTGCTCGAACATTAAAATCCTCCAAATGGTATTTAATTAACTTCCCGGGGTGAAGAAACCCTTTTTGAGAACTCAGAGTGAGTAAATTGGCCATTTTCATGCACTTTTAACCATTCCATAAATCTTGTGTTTTGGGCCCCTGGAAGCATGAAAATCACTTTAAACATGCTAATTTTAGCTATAACACTGATGATCCACCTACAAATGTGAACTGACGTTCAAAAATAAAACATTTGAAAACGGACCATTTTCCACATTTCTGAAGCATGACGTAATGGGGGGGTGTTATCTCTTTTGTGGAAAATCAGCCGTTTTTGCTCGAACATTAAATGCCTCCAAATGGTATTTAATTAACTTCCCGAGCCCCTGGAAGCATGAAAATCACTTTAAACATGCTAATTTTAGCTCTAACACTGATGATCCACCTACAAATGTGAACTGACGTTCAAAAATAAAACATTTGAAAACGGACCATTTTCCACATTTCTGAAGCATGACGTAATGGGGGGGTGTTATCTCTTTTGTCGAAAATCAGCCGTTTTTGCTCGAACATTAAATGCCTCCAAATGGTATTTAATTAACTTCCCGGGGTGAAGAAACCCTTTTTGAGAACTCAGAGTGAGTAAATTGGCCATTTTCATGCACTTTTAACCATTCCATAAATCTTGTGTTTTGGGCCCCTGGAAGCATGAAAATCACTTTAAACATGCTAATTTTAGCTCTAACACTGATGATCCACCTACAAATGTGAACTGACGTTCAAAAATAAAACATTTGAAAACGGACCATTTTCCACATTTCTGAAGCATGACGTAATGGGGGGGTGTTATCTCTTTTGTCGAAAATCAGCCGTTTTTGCTCGAACATTAAATGCCTCCAAATGGTATTTAATTAACTTCCCGGGGTGAAGAAACCCTTTTTGAGAACTCAGAGTGAGTAAATTGGCCATTTTCATGCACTTTTAACCATTCCATAAATCTTGTGTTTTGGGCCCCTGGAAGCATGAAAATCACTTTAAACATGCTAATTTTAGCTCTAACACTGATGATCCACCTACAAATGTGAACTGACGTTCAAAAATAAAACATTTGAAAACGGACCATTTTCCACATTTCTGAAGCATGACGTAATGGGGGGGTGTTATCTCTTTTGTCGAAAATCAGCCGTTTTTGCTCGAACATTAAATGCCTCCAAATGGTATTTATTTCACTTCCCGAGCCCCTGGAAGCATGAAAATCACTTTAAACATGCTAATTTTAGCTCTAACACTGATGATCCACCTACAAATGTGAACTGACGTTCAAAAATAAAACATTTGAAAACGGACCATTTTCCACATTTCTAAAGCATGACGTAATGGGGGGGTGTTAGCTCTTTCGTCGAAAATCAGCCGTTTTTGCTCGAACATTAAAATCCTCCAAATGGTATTTAATTAACTTCCCGAGCCCCTGGAAGCATGAAAATCACTTTAAACATGCTAATTTTAGCTCTAACACTGATGATCCACCTACAAATGTGAACTGACGTTCAAAAATAAATCATTTGAAAACGGACCATTTTCCACATTTCTGAAGCATGACGTAATGGGGGGGTGTTATCTCTTTTGTGGAAAATCAGCCTTTTTTGCTCGAACATTAAATGCCTCCAAATGGTATTTAATTAACTTCCCGGGGTGAAGAAACCCTTTTTGAGAACTCAGAGTGAGTAAATTGGCCATTTTCATGCACTTTTAACCATTCCATAAATCTTGTGTTTTGGGCCCCTGGAAGCATGAAAATCACTTTAAACATGCTAATTTTAGCTCTAACACTGATGATCCACCTACAAATGTGAACTGACGTTCAAAAATAAAACATTTGAAAACGGACCATTTTCCACATTTCTGAAGCATGACGTAATGGGGGGGTGTTATCTCTTTTGTCGAAAATCAGCCGTTTTTGCTCGAACATTAAATGCCTCCAAATGGTATTTAATTAACTTCCCGAGCCCCTGGAAGCATGAAAATCACTTTAAACATGCTAATTTTAGCTCTAACACTGATGATCCACCTACAAATGTGAACTGACGTTCAAAAATAAAACATTTGAAAACGGACCATTTTCGACATTTCTGAAGCATGACGTAATGGGGGGGTGTTATCTCTTTTGTCGAAAATCAGCCGTTTTTGCTCGAACATTAAATGCCTCCAAATGGTATTTAATTAACTTCCCGAGCCCCTGGAAGCATGAAAATCACTTTAAACATGCTAATTTTAGCTCTAACACTGATGATCCACCTACAAATGTGAACTGACGTTCAAAAATAAAACATTTGAAAACGGACCATTTTCCACATTTCTGAAGCATGACGTAATGGGGGGGTGTTATCTCTTTTGTGGAAAATCAGCCTTTTTTGCTCGAACATTAAATGCCTCCAAATGGTATTTAATTAACTTCCCGGGGTGAAGAAACCCTTTTTGAGAACTCAGAGTGAGTAAATTGGCCATTTTCATGCACTTTTAACCATTCCATAAATCTTGTGTTTTGGGCCCCTGGAAGCATGAAAATCACTTTAAACATGCTAATTTTAGCTCTAACACTGATGATCCACCTACAAATGTGAACTGACGTTCAAAAATAAAACATTTGAAAACGGACCATTTTCCACATTTCTGAAGCATGACGTAATGGGGTGGTGTTATCTCTTTTGTCGAAAATCAGCCGTTTTTGCTCTAACATTAAATGCCTCCAAATGGTATTTAATTAACTTCCCGGGGTGAAGAAACCCTTTTTGAGAACTCAGAGTGAGTAAATTGGCCATTTTCATGCACTTTTAACCATTCCATAAATCTTGTGTTTTGGGCCCCTGGAAGCATGAAAATCACTTTAAACATGCTAATTTTAGCTCTAACACTGATGATCCACCTACAAATGTGAACTGACGTTCAAAAATAAAACATTTGAAAACGGACCATTTTCCACATTTCTGAAGCATGACGTAATGGGGGGGTGTTATCTCTTTTGTCGAAAATCAGCCGTTTTTGCTCGAACATTAAATGCCTCCAAATGGTATTTATTTCACTTCCCGAGCCCCTGGAAGCATGAAAATCACTTTAAACATGCTAATTTTAGCTCTAACACTGATGATCCACCTACAAATGTGAACTGACGTTCAAAAATAAAACATTTGAAAACGGACCATTTTCCACATTTCTAAAGCATGACGTAATGGGGGAGTGTTAGCTCTTTCGTCGAAAATCAGCCGTTTTTGCTCGAACATTAAAATCCTCCAAATGGTATTTAATTAACTTCCCGAGCCCCTGGAAGCATGAAAATCACTTTAAACATGCTAATTTTAGCTCTAACACTGATGATCAACCTACAAATGTGAACTGACGTTCAAAAATAAAACATTTGAAAACGGACCATTTTCCACATTTCTGAAGCATGACGTAATGGGGGGGTGTTATCTCTTTTGTGGAAAATCAGCCTTTTTTGCTCGAACATTAAATGCCTCCAAATGGTATTTAATTAACTTCCCGGGGTGAAGAAACCCTTTTTGAGAACTCAGAGTGAGTAAATTGGCCATTTTCATGCACTTTTAACCATTCCATAAATCTTGTGTTTTGGGCCCCTGGAAGCATGAAAATCACTTTAAACATGCTAATTTTAGCTCTAACACTGATGATCCACCTACAAATGTGAACTGACGTTCAAAAATAAAACATTTGAAAACGGACCATTTTCCACATTTCTGAAGCATGACGTAATGGGGGGGTGTTATCTCTTTTGTCGAAAATCAGCCGTTTTTGCTCGAACATTAAATGCCTCCAAATGGTATTTATTTCACTTCCCGAGCCCCTGGAAGCATGAAAATCACTTTAAACATGCTAATTTTAGCTCTAACACTGATGATCCACCTACAAATGTGAACTGACGTTGAAAAATAAAACATTTGAAAACGGACCATTTTCCACATTTCTGAAGCATGACGTAATGGGGGGGTGTTATCTCTTTTGTCGAAAATCAGCCGTTTTTGCTCGAACATTAAATGCCTCCAAATGGTATTTAATTAACTTCCCGAGCCCCTGGAAGCATGAAAATCACTTTAAACATGCTAATTTTAGCTCTAACACTGATGATCCACCTACAAATGTGAACTGACGTTCAAAAATAAAACATTTGAAAACGGACCATTTTCCACATTTCTGAAGCATGACGTAATGGGGGGTGTTATCTCTTTTGTCGAAAATCAGCCGTTTTTGCTCGAACATTAAATGCCTCCAAATGGTATTTAATTAACTTCCCGAGCCCCTGGAAGCATGAAAATCACTTTAAACATGCTAATTTTAGCTCTAACACTGATGATCCACCTACAAATGTGAACTGACGTTCAAAAATAAAACATTTGAAAACGGACCATTTTCCACATTTCTAAAGCATGACGTAATGGGGGGGTGTTAGCTCTTTCGTCGAAAATCAGCCGTTTTTGCTCGAACATTAAAATCCTCCAAATGGTATTTAATTAACTTCCCGGGGTGAAGAAACCCTTTTTGAGAACTCAGAGTGAGTAAATTGGCCATTTTCATGCACTTTTAACCATTCCATAAATCTTGTGTTTTGGGCCCCTGGAAGCATGAAAATCACTTTAAACATGCTAATTTTAGCTATAACACTGATGATCCACCTACAAATGTGAACTGACGTTCAAAAATAAAACATTTGAAAACGGACCATTTTCCACATTTCTGAAGCATGACGTAATGGGGGGGTGTTATCTCTTTTGTGGAAAATCAGCCGTTTTTGCTCGAACATTAAATGCCTCCAAATGGTATTTAATTAACTTCCCGAGCCCCTGGAAGCATGAAAATCACTTTAAACATGCTAATTTTAGCTCTAACACTGATGATCCACCTACAAATGTGAACTGACGTTCAAAAATAAAACATTTGAAAACGGACCATTTTCCACATTTCTGAAGCATGACGTAATGGGGGGGTGTTATCTCTTTTGTCGAAAATCAGCCGTTTTTGCTCGAACATTAAATGCCTCCAAATGGTATTTAATTAACTTCCCGGGGTGAAGAAACCCTTTTTGAGAACTCAGAGTGAGTAAATTGGCCATTTTCATGCACTTTTAACCATTCCATAAATCTTGTGTTTTGGGCCCCTGGAAGCATGAAAATCACTTTAAACATGCTAATTTTAGCTCTAACACTGATGATCCACCTACAAATGTGAACTGACGTTCAAAAATAAAACATTTGAAAACGGACCATTTTCCACATTTCTGAAGCATGACGTAATGGGGGGGTGTTATCTCTTTTGTCGAAAATCAGCCGTTTTTGCTCGAACATTAAATGCCTCCAAATGGTATTTAATTAACTTCCCGGGGTGAAGAAACCCTTTTTGAGAACTCAGAGTGAGTAAATTGGCCATTTTCATGCACTTTTAACCATTCCATAAATCTTGTGTTTTGGGCCCCTGGAAGCATGAAAATCACTTTAAACATGCTAATTTTAGCTCTAACACTGATGATCCACCTACAAATGTGAACTGACGTTCAAAAATAAAACATTTGAAAACGGACCATTTTCCACATTTCTGAAGCATGACGTAATGGGGGGGTGTTATCTCTTTTGTCGAAAATCAGCCGTTTTTGCTCGAACATTAAATGCCTCCAAATGGTATTTATTTCACTTCCCGAGCCCCTGGAAGCATGAAAATCACTTTAAACATGCTAATTTTAGCTCTAACACTGATGATCCACCTACAAATGTGAACTGACGTTCAAAAATAAAACATTTGAAAACGGACCATTTTCCACATTTCTAAAGCATGACGTAATGGGGGGGTGTTAGCTCTTTCGTCGAAAATCAGCCGTTTTTGCTCGAACATTAAAATCCTCCAAATGGTATTTAATTAACTTCCCGAGCCCCTGGAAGCATGAAAATCACTTTAAACATGCTAATTTTAGCTCTAACACTGATGATCCACCTACAAATGTGAACTGACGTTCAAAAATAAAACATTTGAAAACGGACCATTTTCCACATTTCTGAAGCATGACGTAATGGGGGGGTGTTATCTCTTTTGTGGAAAATCAGCCTTTTTGCTCGAACATTAAATGCCTCCAAATGGTATTTAATTAACTTCCCGGGGTGAAGAAACCCTTTTTGAGAACTCAGAGTGAGTAAATTGGCCATTTTCAGGCACTTTTAACCATTCCATAAATCTTGTGTTTTGGGCCCCTGGAAGCATGAAAATCACTTTAAACATGCTAATTTTAGCTCTAACACTGATGATCCACCTACAAATGTGAACTGACGTTCAAAAATAAAACATTTGAAAACGGACCATTTTCCACATTTCTGAAGCATGACGTAATGGGGGGGTGTTATCTCTTTTGTCGAAAATCAGCCGTTTTTGCTCGAACATTAAATGCCTCCAAATGGTATTTATTTCACTTCCCGAGCCCCTGGAAGCATGAAAATCACTTTAAACATGCTAATTTTAGCTCTAACACTGATGATCCACCTACAAATGTGAACTGACGTTGAAAAATAAAACATTTGAAAACGGACCATTTTCCACATTTCTGAAGCATGACGTAATGGGGGGGTGTTATCTCTTTTGTCGAAAATCAGCCGTTTTTGCTCGAACATTAAATGCCTCCAAATGGTATTTAATTAACTTCCCGAGCCCCTGGAAGCAAGAAAATCACTTTAAACATGCTAATTTTAGCTCTAACACTGATGATCCACCTACAAATGTGAACTGACGTTCAAAAATAAAACATTTGAAAACGGACCATTTTCGACATTTCTGAAGCATGACGTAATGGGGGGGTGTTATCTCTTTTGTCGAAAATCAGCCGTTTTTGCTCGAACATTAAATGCCTCCAAATGGTATTTAATTAACTTCCCGAGCCCCTGGAAGCATGAAAATCACTTTAAACATGCTAATTTTAGCTCTAACACTGATGATCCACCTACAAATGTGAACTGACGTTCAAAAATAAAACATTTGAAAACGGACCATTTTCCACATTTCTGAAGCATGACGTAATGGGGGGGTGTTATCTCTTTCGTCGAAAATCAGCTGTTTTTGCTCGAACATTAAAATCCTCCAAATGGTATTTAATTAACTTCCCGGGGTGAAGAAACCCTTTTTGAGAACTCAGAGTGAGTAAATTGGCCATTTTCATGCACTTTTAACCATTCCATAAATCTTGTGTTTTGGGCCCCTGGAAGCATGAAAATCACTTTAAACATGCTAATTTCAGCTCTAACACTGATGATCCACCTACAAATGTGAACTGACGTTCAAAAATAAAACATTTGAAAACGGACCATTTTCCACATTTCTGAAGCATGACGTAATGGGGGGGTGTTATCTCTTTTGTCGAAAATCAGCCGTTTTTGCTCGAACATTAAATGCCTCCAAATGGTATTTAATTAACTTCCCGAGCCCCTGGAAGCATGAAAATCACTTTAAACATGCTAATTTTAGCTCTAACACTGATGATCCACCTACAAATGTGAACTGACGTTCAAAAATAAAACATTTGAAAACGGACCATTTTCCACATTTCTAAAGCATGACGTAATGGGGGGGTGTTAGCTCTTTCGTCGAAAATCAGCCGTTTTTGCTCGAACATTAAAATCCTCCAAATGGTATTTAATTAACTTCCCGGGGTGAAGAAACCCTTTTTGAGAACTCAGAGTGAGTAAATTGGCCATTTTCATGCACTTTTACCCATTCCATAAATCTTGTGTTTTGGGCCCCTGGAAGCATGAAAATCACTTTAAACATGCTAATTTTAGCTATAACACTGATGATCCACCTACAAATGTGAACTGACGTTCAAAAATAAAACATTTGAAAACGGACCATTTTCCACATTTCTGAAGCATGACGTAATGGGGGGGTGTTATCTCTTTTGTGGAAAATCAGCCGTTTTTGCTCGAACATTAAATGCCTCCAAATGGTATTTAATTAACTTCCAGAGCCCCTGGAAGCATGAAAATCACTTTAAACATGCTAATTTTAGCTCTAACACTGATGATCCACCTACAAATGTGAACTGACGTTCAAAAATAAAACATTTGAAAACGGACCATTTTCCACATTTCTGAAGCATGACGTAATGGGGGGGTGTTATCTCTTTTGTCGAAAATCAGCCGTTTTTGCTCGAACATTAAATGCCTCCAAATGGTATTTAATTAACTTCCCGGGGTGAAGAAACCCTTTTTGAGAACTCAGAGTGAGTAAATTGGCCATATGGCCGAGATACCCGCCACCCCCTCTCAACACAATCCCCAAAGGAGGGAAACCGGAAACAGTTCTTAAGTTTTTGGAAGTGGGATGGAGTGACCATCCCGGCCGTATTTATTAAAACAAAAATTAAAACATTAAACGTTTCATGTTATGTACAATTTCATTACCATATTGCGATGTTTGGCTAACCTTAACAGATTCTCTAATACAGAGGTTCTCCTAGCCGAACTAGCATCCTACAAACATTTCTTGACATATTGAAATTGTACAACCTAACGTTTAAGGGCCAACGGCAAGGTCATAACCGGTGTCAAGATCCCTAACCAGACTTACCCCTCCCACTTGGGCTGGGCGACAGCACGGAGGCGTACCTCAAGTGCAACTATTACCAATTTCCCTTGACTTGACGGGGGCACCTAAAGACTCGACGCCAGTTAAAGGTCGTTCGAATACTCGTGTGAGGTATCTAGAAGGTACCGTAGACCTTATCCCAACCCCACACAACTTACCGCATCTGCCGTCGCAGATGTCACTGGCCCCGGGAAATTCCCCAGGAGGGGGCTGTAACCCCTCCTACAAAGGAAGGGGCCTTGACCGCCTTTCCTTTACTTCCGGCGACCCATCCTTAGAAGGGACCGCCTCCCCATTGAGGGGCCAATGGCCACCTCTCCCGAGCGCTCCCATCCGTGTTGGGTGACGCCCACTCATAGGGATCTACTAATTAGTGCTCACCGATCATGACCTTACCGCCTACCAAATAAATACGACAGTGCTAACTAAAACTCAGAATACCTTGGCCACTATGACCGAAAGGGCATGCATAAAATTCAACACTAAATCTGAATCTCTTTAATGGTAAAAACGTACTCAAACAGACCATTCTTTATTAACTCAATATCAACATGATGCTCCAACCTGGAAACGAGAACACAAGCAAAATTAATCAACTTTTTTACAAACAACTGGCTGTCTTCAGGGGCTGGTGGGTGGGTCAAAATTGGCTCTTCGTTCTGTCCCGAGCTCACGTGCAGCGAGGAGGTGCAGCTTCAGAGCACAAGAACAAGAGGCCGTCTTCTGGTCTTGCGTCCCTTTTTATCCGTCTTCAGGGCGGGCGTATACCCGCCCCTGCCTGCCCCGAGGGCGTGGCTGGCTGCGTCAGTGTCTAGGCCAGCCCACTCTAGGGCGGGAACAGGCGCGCCCCGGCTACGCCGCTTCGGGCATACCAGCCGAGACGCGCCTCCCGCCCAAAAATGGCTTCCCGGGGGGATCGAGGCACTCAGCCATACGTTCGGGGGGACCAAGTTGGTCGCCCCTTTCCATATGGCCGAGATACCCGCCACCCCCTCTCAACACAATCCCCAAAGGAGGGAAACCGGAAACAGTTCTTAAGTTTTTGGAAGTGGGATGGAGTGACCATCCCGGCCGTATTTATTAAAACAAAAATTAAAACATTAAACGTTTCATGTTATGTACAATTTCATTACCATATTGCGATGTTTGGCTAACCTTAACAGATTCTCTAATACAGAGGTTCTCCTAGCCGAACTAGCATCCTACAAACATTTCTTGACATATTGAAATTGTACAACCTAACGTTTAAGGGCCAACGGCAAGGTCATAACCGGTGTCAAGATCCCTAACCAGACTTACCCCTCCCACTTGGGCTGGGCGACAGCACGGAGGCGTACCTCAAGTGCAACTATTACCAATTTCCCTTGACTTGACGGGGGCACCTAAAGACTCGACGCCAGTTAAAGGTCGTTCGAATACTCGTGTGAGGTATCTAGAAGGTACCGTAGACCTTATCCCAACCCCACACAACTTACCGCATCTGCCGTCGCAGATGTCACTGGCCCCGGGAAATTCCCCAGGAGGGGGCTGTAACCCCTCCTACAAAGGAAGGGGCCTTGACTGCCTTTCCTTTACTTCCGGCGACCCATCCTTAGAAGGGACCGCCTCCCCATTGAGGGGCCAATGGCCACCTCTCCCGAGCGCTCCCATCCGTGTTGGGTGACGCCCACTCATAGGGATCTACTAATTAGTGCTCACCGATCATGACCTTACCGCCACAGGCCCGGATAGTTGACCGGCTATCCGGGCCCCCCACAAAACTCCTAGCTAAAGGTCATGTTTCAACGTTTTTAACCATGCTAAGAAGTCTCCTATGAGTAACTCATTTCCCACCCGAGACAAATGCACACCATCCCCCAGATACATACTGTCATCATTAATACAACCGTGCGAGATAGAATGCAATGTCCTGGAACGAAACAACCTACTCACTTTGTTATTAAGTTTTCTAACAGAATGGTTCAAAGCAGGGATCGAAACAGCCCCCCGCCACACTTTTCGTGGGATCATATGAGACCACGCAATTATGCACCCCGGAACTTTCCTCGCCAACCAACTTACAGTGGAAAGCATGGCCTCCAGGAGAAGTCGTCTACCGGTGGTGACCAAATCATTGCCCCCTAAATGTACTATGACTATAGACGGCGGTGACCTCGTCCGCCCTAACAAACCCTCAAAGAATGCCTGAAACTGGTCAATACAGAGACCGCCCCTTCCGTAGAAGGACATTCTGTACCCGTATTCCCCAGCTACGTGAATCATGTCACCTGCTTCGAATACGTCTGCGGCACGCCTCACGTATGAGTGGCCCACGACCCACACCTTCTTTCTCACAGCCGGTGATGTCTGACCGCTGGCCTGGTGTTGGGTCGACTGCATAGTCCGCCCCGCCTCGAAGGCTTGCGTAACTGAAAACCAAACAAAAGACAAGAAGCGTGAGTACATTATTACAGCTTCACAACATGTGCAACCGCACATACCTCTTATAACAATTGGAGGACCAACGCCCCACTCGTTTTACTTGTTCCACATTAAGACCCCTGGCTGTAGCTTCAGTGGCAGCCCCTATCCGAAAGGAATGGGTCCCAAACTCACCCGGGTCCAAGCCCGCTGCAGTAATTGACATCGCGAGCACCCGCTGAAACTGAAACTTCGTCAGCGGGGTGGCGTCCGCGTGTCTCAACAATGTCCCTCCCCATGATGCCACCCTTCGTGCTAGGTAATCTTCTAAACACTTCACCGGACACATGGGGGACCCTGGAATCCTGCGAATGACTATGCAGTCTCCCACCCCACCTTGATCGGTTTTTGACTTAACAAAGGATACAGTCATCGTCTCACCCCTGATCTGAACGTGTTCCCGGCACAAACCCCCCACCACATCCTGTTTGTTCCTTGCCACCAGCTCACTTATCCTCATCGCCCCGTGAAATGCAAGCGTAAAAGCAGCTCGGAACAAGCAGGCCTCGAACTGAGACGAGCATGTGGCGGGGAGTGTGGCCAGCAACTGGGCCAACCTATCCAGACCTATCGGGCGCCTCTCATCTACTCTGCGACCCTCAAGGCGTTGCCACCCACGTAGCGCTTTCTGTACCACGAAAGACGCTGTCGGGTCCTGGATATTATGAGCCCTGGCAACAAAGGAAATGGCAGCACGATGCCTCTGGGCTGTAGCCACCGACTTCCCAGCCCTACGCAAGGACATCAGAAAATGTACTACCCAATCCTCGTGCCCCCAAAGCCCCCCTCTCTCAGTCCCCAAAAAGGCTAAATAGGCCCGAAACGCCCCTTCGTATGCCTTCCTCGTCCTTGGTGCTAGACTCTCTCCCACGAGGTAACGAAGTTCGGGGCACCGAGAGACCAGAGAGCTTCGGGAAAGGGTGCTGGCTCTGGGTCCGCTGAGGGAAGGAAACCCAAGAAAGCCTGTATTTGAAAACGAGACAGTGCATCAGCCGCCTGATTCATCACCCCCGGGACATGTTTTGCTCTGAATACCACGTTCAGTTGCATACACAGTAAGACAATTTCTTTAAGCAGCCTTAAAATCATTTTACAACGTGCTGCCTGACTATTGATGCATTCTACAACGGTCATATTATCAGACCAAAATATGACAGAGTGATTTTTGAATCCATCGGGCCAGGTTCTGAGGGCCACCAAGATGGGAAACAGTTCAAGGAAAGCAATATTACTCGTCAGCCCCCCTTCATGCCACCATGTTGGCCACCTTTGTGCCGACCATTTTGTGCCGAAGATGGCGCCGAAACCCATGCTTCCCGCTGAATCCGTCCATAGACCAAGCTCTTCAGAGGACAAGGCCGGTTTGTTCCAGACGACTCGACCATTGAAATCCGCCAAAAATGCTAACCAAATACGCATGTCCTGGCGGACCTCGGCCGATAATCTCGTGCGATGGTGACCCTCTTTTAGGCCGACCATCGCCTGGGCAATTGAACGGGAGAAGGGGCGGGCCATCGGGATTACCCTCAGGGCAAAATTCAACTTCCCCACCAATTGCTGCAATTGATGCAGCGTAACTTTAGATGCAATAATACACATTTGCAGGGCTGCCCTGAATTTCGACACTTTGGCAGCTGGTAAACGAAAACAACCCTCACTAGAGTCCAACTCGATCCCGAGAAACTCGAGGCAAGTCGTGGGACCCACAGTTTTACCTGGTGCCAATGGCACGCCAAATTGATTCATTAAAACACAAAATTCAGTCAAGGCCCGGGCACATTCATCATCCCCAGCGGCCCCAAGGAACAGAAAGTCATCGAGGTAATGCATCACATTTCGAAAACCCGTTTTCTTCGTGTAAACCCATTGTAGAAAACTACTGAATTTCTCGAAATATGCACAAGATATAGAGCACCCCATCGGCATACACCTATCCATGTAATACGAACCTTGAAACATGAATCCCAAAAGCCGTTGGTCTTCCGGGTATACCGGGAGCAAACGGAACGCTGACTCGATATCTGATTTCGCCATCAGCGTCCCGGGCCCCAGGCGATTCAAAATGGCTACGGCCTCATCGAATGATGCGTACCGCACCGAACATATCTCTGGATCAATTGCGTCGTTTACAGAAAGGCCATGAGGCGCTGATAAATTGTGAATCAATCGAAACTCACCTGGGTCCTTCTTGGGGACCACCCCTAAAGGCGAACAAACAAAATTCTGTACCGGGGGAACACTAAACGGGCCGGCAACCCGACCTCGGGTAACCTCTTTCCGGATCTTATCCTGTACTACAGTCGTATGCTGCAAGACGGAAAGTTGGTTTTTGCACGACCCGACACCCTGAAAGTTCCCCACCGGGATGCGGAAACCATATGTAAAAACCGTTTCGTAGCACCCCAGCTGAAGTACGATCTGGGTATTCGCTGAGCCAGGGAATCATCGCCAGGGTATCAATCGGGGTTGGTAAAGGCGCCCCTCGGACTATATTAGACCTGTTTGGCGCCCCCTCTACCCCCATTTTCACCCGATTTGGCTCTGCACGAGGACTCAGGATGGGGTGCCCCACAACCACTACATTCGTGTTTGAATTTACAAGATCCCGGGGGCCTAGTACATTTACTTCTGTTGAAATTGAAACAGAAACCCCTCTTCCCTGTATTGCCGGCGGGTCTTGGGTAATCGTCTGTACCCGTACCCGACCGAAAGGGCGTCCCCCCATTTTGGCGGGAGGATTCACCAACAGTACTCCCCACCAACGGCACTTTCAACATCCCCGACTCTTTCATCTTATTCCATGTCAAAGAATCGTAACAGTCCCAGGTTAAACTTTTGTTATGCTCCATCGCTTTCCTGAAAAGGTTGTCATAACAGAACCATTGGTTACCTTGGTGCGATGTCGAGTACCCCATAATTCGTGACTGATATACTGGGAATTCAGGGAGCAATTCAGGCCTACGTTCCCCCAAAATTGACGTAAAAATTCCCCAAGCATTACCCCAGTTGCCAATATTCTCATTCACTTTAAAGGCGGCCATTTTTGCGCGCCAAACACTTGGATGCATCAGATCCTTTTGGCCCTTAACAGTTTCAACCTCATAATGATCAACGAGCAAGGAGAAAATGTTTACGTATTCCCCCGCCCAAATCTTTTCCTTTATTGCCAAAGGAACATGTTGCCCCAACTTTTCTCTACGAGAGGGTGTTGACTCATCCCTTGCGATCGGCAATGGCCGCTTACCTGCACCGGACGCTGCCTCCGCCACTCGTGGCTTGTCTATCACCGCATCCGACGCGGGCACCTTGGCTGTATCACGTTTCTCGCGCAACTGTTTAATGAGTGCTTGCGCTTCGGCAGCCGTGGCGCCCTCGCTACTGTCCCCCAACCACGCCGCTAACTGTGCCGCCAACTCGGGAGGCATGTCTTCAGTGGATGTCGGGGTAACTACTACGGGAATCGGATTCCCCTCCTTCGGTACCGGGGCCGGTACTGGGGCTGGCGCCTCGAGCGGGGAACAGGGAACCGGGACGTCTCCCCCGACCGGCCCCCTTCTCGGCCTCTTTGGCTTCCCTCCGGCCGGTGGACGCCCCGATCCCTCCTCGCCGTCTCGCTCCGCCAACCGCTTCTTAATTTCGGACATGTCCTTCATGAGGGCCCGAACCAACTGGTCAGTCGACATTCTCTTCGCGCCTTTCTTGGGCATCTTTTCAGACGAAGTATCTAGAAGACAAAAAAGAGAGATTAAAACGCTCAAAATTGGCTCTTCGTTCTGTCCCGAGCTCACGTGCAGCGAGGAGGTGCAGCTTCAGAGCACAAGAACAAGAGGCCGTCTTCTGGTCTTGCGTCCCTTTTTATCCGTCTTCAGGGCGGGCGTATACCCGCCCCTGCCTGCCCCGAGGGCGTGGCTGGCTGCGTCAGTGTCTAGGCCAGCCCACTCTAGGGCGGGAACAGGCGCGCCCCGGCTACGCCGCTTCGGGCATACCAGCCGAGACGCGCCTCCCGCCCAAAAATGGCTTCCCGGGGGGATCGAGGCACTCAGCCATACGTTCGGGGGGACCAAGTTGGTCGCCCCTTTCCATTTTCATGCACTTTTAACCATTCCATAAATCTTGTGTTTTGGGCCCCTGGAAGCATGAAAATCACTTTAAACATGCTAATTTTAGCTCTAACACTGATGATCCACCTACAAATGTGAACTGACGTTCAAAAATAAAACATTTGAAAACGGACCATTTTCCACATTTCTGAAGCATGACGTAATGGGGGGGTGTTATCTCTTTTGTCGAAAATCAGCCGTTTTTGCTCGAACATTAAATGCCTCCAAATGGTATTTAATTAACTTCCCGGGGTGAAGAAACCCTTTTTGAGAACTCAGAGTGAGTAAATTGGCCATTTTCATGCACTTTTAACCATTCCATAAATCTTGTGTTTTGGGCCCCTGGAAGCATGAAAATCACTTTAAACATGCTAATTTTAGCTCTAACACTGATGATCCACCTACAAATGTGAACTGACGTTCAAAAATAAAACATTTGAAAACGGACCATTTTCCACATTTCTGAAGCATGACGTAATGGGGGGGTGTTATCTCTTTTGTCGAAAATCAGCCGTTTTTGCTCGAACATTAAATGCCTCCAAATGGTATTTATTTCACTTCCCGAGCCCCTGGAAGCATGAAAATCACTTTAAACATGCTAATTTTAGCTCTAACACTGATGATCCACCTACAAATGTGAACTGACGTTCAAAAATAAAACATTTGAAAACGGACCATTTTCCACATTTCTAAAGCATGACGTAATGGGGGGGTGTTAGCTCTTTCGTCGAAAATCAGCCGTTTTTGCTCGAACATTAAAATCCTCCAAATGGTATTTAATTAACTTCCCGAGCCCCTGGAAGCATGAAAATCACTTTAAACATGCTAATTTTAGCTCTAACACTGATGATCCACCTACAAATGTGAACTGACGTTCAAAAATAAAACATTTGAAAACGGACCATTTTCCACATTTCTGAAGCATGACGTAATGGGGGGGTGTTATCTCTTTTGTGGAAAATCAGCCTTTTTGCTCGAACATTAAATGCCTCCAAATGGTATTTAATTAACTTCCCGGGGTGAAGAAACCCTTTTTGAGAACTCAGAGTGAGTAAATTGGCCATTTTCATGCACTTTTAACCATTCCATAAATCTTGTGTTTTGGGCCCCTGGAAGCATGAAAATCACTTTAAACATGCTAATTTTAGCTCTAACACTGATGATCCACCTACAAATGTGAACTGACGTTCAAAAAAAAAACATTTGAAAACGGACCATTTTCCACATTTCTGAAGCATGACGTAATGGGGGGGTGTTATCTCTTTTGTCGAAAATCAGCCGTTTTTGCTCGAACATTAAATGCCTCCAAATGGTATTTATTTCACTTCCCGAGCCCCTGGAAGCATGAAAATCACTTTAAACATGCTAATTTTAGCTCTAACACTGATGATCCACCTACAAATGTGAACTGACGTTGAAAAATAAAACATTTGAAAACGGACCATTTTCCACATTTCTGAAGCATGACGTAATGGGGGGGGTGTTATCTCTTTTGTCGAAAATCAGCCGTTTTTGCTCGAACATTAAATGCCTCCAAATGGTATTTAATTAACTTCCCGAGCCCCTGGAAGCAAGAAAATCACTTTAAACATGCTAATTTTAGCTCTAACACTGATGATCCACCTACAAATGTGAACTGACGTTCAAAAATAAAACATTTGAAAACGGACCATTTTCGACATTTCTGAAGCATGACGTAATGGGGGGGTGTTATCTCTTTTGTCGAAAATCAGCCGTTTTTGCTCGAACATTAAATGCCTCCAAATGGTATTTAATTAACTTCCCGAGCCCCTGGAAGCATGAAAATCACTTTAAACATGCTAATTTTAGTTCTAACACTGATGATCCACCTACAAATGTGAACTGACGTTCAAAAATAAAACATTTGAAAACGGACCATTTTCCACATTTCTGAAGCATGACGTAATGGGGGGGTGTTATCTCTTTCGTCGAAAATCAGCCGTTTTTGCTCGAACATTAAAATCCTCCAAATGGTATTTAATTAACTTCCCGGGGTGAAGAAACCCTTTTTGAGAACTCAGAGTGAGTAAATTGGCCATTTTCATGCACTTTTAACCATTCCATAAATCTTGTGTTTTGGGCCCCTGGAAGCATGAAAATCACTTTAAACATGCTAATTTCAGCTCTAACACTGATGATCCACCTACAAATGTGAACTGACGTTCAAAAATAAAACATTTGAAAACGGACCATTTTCCACATTTCTGAAGCATGACGTAATGGGGGGGTGTTATCTCTTTTGTCGAAAATCAGCCGTTTTTGCTCTAACATTAAATGCCTCCAAATGGTATTTAATTAACTTCCCGGGGTGAAGAAACCCTTTTTGAGAACTCAGAGTGAGTAAATTGGCCATTTTCATGCACTTTTAACCATTCCATAAATCTTGTGTTTTGGGCCCCTGGAAGCATGAAAATCACTTTAAACATGCTAATTTTAGCTCTAACACTGATGATCCACCTACAAATGTGAACTGACGTTCAAAAATAAAACATTTGAAAACGGACCATTTTCCACATTTCTGAAGCATGACGTAATGGGGGGGTGTTATCTCTTTTGTCGAAAATCAGCCGTTTTTGCTCTAACATTAAATGCCTCCAAATGGTATTTAATTAACTTCCCGGGGTGAAGAAACCCTTTTTGAGAACTCAGAGTGAGTAAATTGGCCATTTTCATGCACTTTTAACCATTCCATAAAACTTGTGTTTTGGGCCCCTGGAAGCATGAAAATCACTTTAAACATGCTAATTTTAGCTCTAACACTGATGATCCACCTACAAATGTGAACTGACGTTCAAAAATAAAACATTTGAAAACGGACCATTTTCCACATTTCTGAAGCATGACGTAATGGGGGGGTGTTATCTCTTTTGTCGAAAATCAGCAGTTTTTGCTCGAACATTAAATGCCTCCAAATGGTATTTAATTAACTTCCCGAGCCCCTGGAAGCATGAAAATCACTTTAAACATGCTAATTTTAGCTCTAACACTGATGATCCACCTACAAATGTGAACTGACGTTCAAAAATAAAACATTTGAAAACGGACCATTTTCCACATTTCTGAAGCATGACGTAATGGGGGGGTGTTATCTCTTTTGTCGAAAATCAGCCGTTTTTGCTCGAACATTAAATGCCTCCAAATGGTATTTAATTAACTTCCCGAGCCCCTGGAAGCATGAAAATCACTTTAAACATGCTAATTTTAGCTCTAACACTGATGATCCACCTACAAATGTGAACTGACGTTCAAAAATAAAACATTTGAAAACGGACCATTTTCCACATTTCTGAAGCATGACGTAATGGGGGGGTGTTATCTCTTTTGTCGAAAATCAGCCGTTTTTGCTCGAACATTAAATGCCTCCAAATGGTATTTAATTAACTTCCCGGGGTGAAGAAACCCTTTTTGAGAACTCAGAGTGAGTAAATTGGCCATTTTCATGCACTTTTAACCATTCCATAAATCTTGTGTTTTGGGCCCCTGGAAGCATGAAAATCACTTTAAACATGCTAATTTTAGCTCTAACACTGATGATCCACCTACAAATGTGAACTGACGTTCAAAAATAAAACATTTGAAAACGGACCATTTTCCACATTTCTGAAGCATGACGTAATGGGGGGGTGTTATCTCTTTTGTCGAAAATCAGCCGTTTTTGCTCGAACATTAAATGCCTCCAAATGGTATTTAATTAACTTCCCGAGCCCCTGGAAGCATGAAAATCACTTTAAACATGCTAATTTTAGCTCTAACACTGATGATCCACCTACAAATGTGAACTGACGTTCAAAAATAAAACATTTGAAAACGGACCATTTTCCACATTTCTGAAGCATGACGAAATGGGGGGGTGTTATCTCTTTTGTCGAAAATCAGCCGTTTTTGCTCGAACATTAAATGCCTCCAAATGGTATTTAATTAACTTCCCGGGGTGAAGAAACCCTTTTTGAGAACTCAGAGTGAGTAAATTGGCCATTTTCATGCACTTTTAACCATTCCATAAATCTTGTGTTTTGGGCCCCAGGAAGCATGAAAATCACTTTAAACATGCTAATTTTAGCTCTAACACTGATGATCCACCTACAAATGTGAACTGACGTTCAAAAATAAAACATTTGAAAACGGACCATTTTCCACATTTCTGAAGCATGACGTAATGGGGGGGTGTTATCTCTTTTGTGGAAAATCAGCCGTTTTTGCTCGAACATTAAATGCCTCCAAATGGTATTTATTTCACTTCCCGAGCCCCTGGAAGCATGAAAATCACTTTAAACATGCTAATTTTAGCTCTAACACTGATGATCCACCTACAATTGTGAACTGACGTTCAAAAATAAAACATTTGAAAACGGACCATTTTCCACATTTCTGAAGCATGACGTAATGGGGGGGTGTTATCTCTTTTGTCAAAAATCAGCCGTTTTTGCTCTAACATTAAATGCCTCCAAATGGTATTTAATTAACTTCCCGGGGTGAAGAAACCCTTTTTGAGAACTCAGAGTGAGTAAATTGGCCATTTTCATGCACTTTTATCCATTCCATAAATCTTGTGTTTTGGGCCCCTGGAAGCATGAAAATCACTTTAAACATGCTAATTTTAGCTCTAACACTGATGATCCACCTACAAATGTGAACTGACGTTCAAAAATAAAACATTTGAAAACGGACCATTTTCCACATTTCTGAAGCATGACGTAATGGGGGGGTGTTATCTCTTTTGTGGAAAATCAGCCGTTTTTGCTCGAACATTAAATGCCTCCAAATGGTATTTATTTCACTTCCCGAGCCCCTGGAAGCATGAAAATCACTTTAAACATGCTAATTTTAGCTCTAACACTGATGATCCACCTACAAATGTGAACTGACGTTCAAAAATAAAACATTTGAAAACGGACCATTTTCCACATTTCTGAAGCATGACGTAATGGGGGGGTGTTAGCTCTTTTGTCGAAAATCAGCCGTTTTTGCTCGAACATTAAATGCCTCCAAATGGTATTTAATTAACTTCCCGGGGTGAAGAAACCCTTTTTGAGAACTCAGAGTGAGTAAATTGGCCATTTTCATGCACTTTTAACCATTCCATAAATCTTGTGTTTTGGGCCCCTGGAAGCATGAAAATCACTTTAAACATGCTAATTTTAGCTCTAACACTGATGATCCACCTACAAATGTGAACTGACGTTCAAAAATAAAACATTTGAAAACGGACCATTTTCCACATTTCTGAAGCATGACGTAATGGGGGGGTGTTATCTCTTTTGTCGAAAATCAGCCGTTTTTGTTCTAACATTAAATGCCTCCAAATGGTATTTAATTAACTTCCCGAGCCCCTGGAAGCATGAAAATCACTTTAAACATGCTAATTTTAGCTCTAACACTGATGATCCACCTACAAATGTGAACTGACGTTCAAAAATAAAACATTTGAAAACGGACCATTTTCCACATTTCTGAAGCATGACGTAATGGGGGGGTGTTAGCTCTTTTGTCGAAAATCAGCCGTTTTTGCTCGAACATTAAATGCCTCCAAATGGTATTTAATTAACTTCCCGGGGTGAAGAAACCCTTTTTGAGAACTCAGAGTGAGTAAATTGGCCATTTTCATGCACTTTTAACCATTCCATAAATCTTGTGTTTTGGGCCCCTGGAAGCATGAAAATCACTTTAAACATGCTAATTTTAGCTCTAACACTGATGATCCACCTACAAATGTGAACTGACGTTCAAAAATAAAACATTTGAAAACGGACCATTTTCCACATTTCTGAAGCATGACGTAATGGGGGGGTGTTATCTCTTTTGTCGAAAATCAGCCGTTTTTGTTCTAACATTAAATGCCTCCAAATGGTATTTAATTAACTTCCCGGGGTGAAGAAACCCTTTTTGAGAACTCAGAGTGAGTAAATTGGCCATTTTCATGCACTTTTAACCATTCCATAAATCTTGTGTTTTGGGCCCCTGGAAGCATGAAAATCACTTTAAACATGCTAATTTTAGCTCTAACACTGATGATCCACCTACAAATGTGAACTGACGTTCAAAAATAAAACATTTGAAAACGGACCATTTTCCACATTTCTGAAGCATGACGTAATGGGGGGGTGTTATCTCTTTTGTCGAAAATCAGCCGTTTTTGCTCGAACATTAAATGCCTCCAAATGGTATTTATTTCACTTCCCGAGCCCCTGGAAGCATGAAAATCACTTTAAACATGCTAATTTTAGCTATAACACTGATGATCCACCTACAAATGTGAACTGACGTTCAAAAATAAAACATTTGAAAACGGACCATTTTCCACATTTCTGAAGCATGACGTAATGGGGGGGTGTTATCTCTTTTGTGGAAAATCAGCCGTTTTTGCTCGAACATTAAATGCCTCCAAATGGTATTTAATTAACTTCCCGAGCCCCTGGAAGCATGAAAATCACTTTAAACATGCTAATTTTAGCTCTAACACTGATGATCCACCTACAAATGTGAACTGACGTTCAAAAATAAAACATTTGAAAACGGACCATTTTCCACATTTCTGAAGCATGACGTAATGGGGGGGTGTTATCTCTTTTGTCGAAAATCAGCCGTTTTTGCTCGAACATTAAATGCCTCCAAATGGTATTTAATTAACTTCCTGGGGTGAAGAAACCCTTTTTGAGAACTCAGAGTGAGTAAATTGGCCATTTTCATGCACTTTTAACCATTCCATAAATCTTGTGTTTTGGGCCCCTGGAAGCATGAAAATCACTTTAAACATGCTAATTTTAGCTCTAACACTGATGATCCACCTACAAATGTGAACTTACGTTCAAAAAGAAAACATTTGAAAACGGACCATTTTCCACATTTCTGAAGCATGACGTAATGGGGGGGTGTTATCTCTTTTGTCGAAAATCAGCCGTTTTTGCTCGAACATTAAATGCCTCCAAATGGTATTTAATTAACTTCCCGGGGTGAAGAAACCCTTTTTGAGAACTCAGAGTGAGTAAATTGGCCATTTTCATGCACTTTTAACCATTCCATAAATCTTGTGTTTTGGGCCCCTGAAAGCATGAAAATCACTTTAAACATGCTAATTTTAGCTCTAACACTGATGATCCACCTACAAATGTGAACTGACGTTCAAAAATAAAACATTTGAAAACGGACCATTTTCCACATTTCTGAAGCATGACGTAATGGGGGGGTGTTATCTCTTTTGTCGAAAATCAGCCGTTTTTGCTCGAACATTAAATGCCTCCAAATGGTATTTAATTAACTTCCCGAGCCCCTGGAAGCATGAAAATCACTTTAAACATGCTAATTTTAGCTCTAACACTGATGATCCACCTACAAATGTGAACTGACATTCAAAAATAAAACATTTGAAAACGGACCATTTTCCACATTTCTGAAGCATGACGTAATGGGGGGGTGTTATCTCTTTTGTCGAAAATCAGCCGTTTTTGCTCGAACATTAAATGCCTCCAAATGGTATTTAATTAACTTCCCGAGCCCCTGGAAGCATGAAAATCACTTTAAACATGCTAATTTTAGCTCTAACACTGATGATCCACCTACAAATGTGAACTGACGTTCAAAAATAAAACATTTGAAAACGGACCATTTTCCACATTTCTGAAGCATGACGTAATGGGGGGGTGTTATCTCTTTTGTGGAAATCAGCCTTTTTTGCTCGAAGATTAAATGCCTCCAAATGGTATTTAATTAACTTCCCGGGGTGAAGAAACCCTTTTTGAGAACTCAGAGTGAGTAAATTGGCCATTTTCATGCACTTTTAACCATTCCATAAATCTTGTGTTTTGGGCCCCTGGAAGCATGAAAATCACTTTAAACATGCTAATTTTAGCTCTAACACTGATGATCCACCTACAAATGTGAACTGACGTTCAAAAATAAAACATTTGAAAACGGACCATTTTCCACATTTCTGAAGCATGACGTAATGGGGGGGTGTTATCTCTTTTGTCGAAAATCAGCCGTTTTTGCTCGAACATTAAATGCCTCCAAATGGTATTTATTTCACTTCCCGAGCCCCTGGAAGCATGAAAATCACTTTAAACATGCTAATTTTAGCTCTAACACTGATGATCCACCTACAAATGTGAACTGACGTTCAAAAATAAAACATTTGAAAACGGACCATTTTCCACATTTCTAAAGCATGACGTAATGGGGGGGGTGTTAGCTCTTTCGTCGAAAATCAGCCGTTTTTGCTCGAACATTAAAATCCTCCAAATGGTATTTAACTAACTTCCCGGGGTGAAGAAACCCTTTTTGAGAACTCAGAGTGAGTAAATTGGCCATTTTCATGCACTTTTAACCATTCCATAAATCTTGTGTTTTGGGCCCCTGGAAGCATGAAAATCACTTTAAACATGCTAATTTTAGCTATAACACTGATGATCCACCTACAAATGTGAACTGACGTTCAAAAATAAAACATTTGAAAACGGACCATTTTCCACATTTCTGAAGCATGACGTAATGGGGGGGTGTTATCTCTTTTGTGGAAAATCAGCCGTTTTTGCTCGAACATTAAATGCCTCCAAATGGTATTTAATTAACTTCCCGAGCCCCTGGAAGCATGAAAATCACTTTAAACATGCTAATTTTAGCTCTAACACTGATGATCCACCTACAAATGTGAACTGACGTTCAAAAATAAAACATTTGAAAACGGACCATTTTCCACATTTCTGAAGCATGACGTAATGGGGGGGTGTTATCTCTTTTGTCGAAAATCAGCCGTTTTTGCTCGAACATTAAATGCCTCCAAATGGTATTTAATTAACTTCCTGGGGTGAAGAAACCCTTTTTGAGAACTCAGAGTGAGTAAATTGGCCATTTTCATGCACTTTTAACCATTCCATAAATCTTGTGTTTTGGGCCCCTGGAAGCATGAAAATCACTTTAAACATGCTAATTTTAGCTCTAACACTGATGATCCACCTACAAATGTGAACTGACGTTCAAAAATAAAACATTTGAAAACGGACCATTTTCCACATTTCTGAAGCATGACGTAATGGGGGGGTGTTATCTCTTTTGTCGAAAATCAGCCGTTTTTGCTCGAACATTAAATGCCTCCAAATGGTATTTAATTAACTTCCCGGGGTGAAGAGACCCTTTTTGAGAACTCAGAGTGAGTAAATTGGCCATTTTCATGCACTTTTAACCATTCCATAAATCTTGTGTTTTGGGCCCCTGAAAGCATGAAAATCACTTTAAACATGCTAATTTTAGCTCTAACACTGATGATCCACCTACAAATGTGAACTGACGTTCAAAAATAAAACATTTGAAAACGGACCATTTTCCACATTTCTGAAGCATGACGTAATGGGGGGGTGTTATCTCTTTTGTCGAAAATCAGCCGTTTTTGCTCGAACATTAAATGCCTCCAAATGGTATTTAATTAACTTCCCGAGCCCCTGGAAGCATGAAAATCACTTTAAACATGCTAATTTTAGCTCTAACACTGATGATCCACCTACAAATGTGAACTGACATTCAAAAATAAAACATTTGAAAACGGACCATTTTCCACATTTCTGAAGCATGACGTAATGGGGGGGTGTTATCTCTTTTGTCGAAAATCAGCCGTTTTTGCTCGAACATTAAATGCCTTCAAATGGTATTTAATTAACTTCCCGAGCCCCTGGAAGCATGAAAATCACTTTAAACATGCTAATTTTAGCTCTAACACTGATGATCCACCTACAAATGTGAACTGACGTTCAAAAATAAAACATTTGAAAACGGACCATTTTCCACATTTCTGAAGCATGACGTAATGGGGGGGTGTTATCTCTTTTGTGGAAATCAGCCTTTTTTGCTCGAAGATTAAATGCCTCCAAATGGTATTTAATTAACTTCCCGGGGTGAAGAAACCCTTTTTGAGAACTCAGAGTGAGTAAATTGGCCATTTTCATGCACTTTTAACCATTCCATAAATCTTGTGTTTTGGGCCCCTGGAAGCATGAAAATCACTTTAAACATGCTAATTTTAGCTCTAACACTGATGATCCACCTACAAATGTGAACTGACGTTCAAAAATAAAACATTTGAAAACGGACCATTTTCCACATTTCTGAAGCATGACGTAATGGGGGGGTGTTATCTCTTTTGTCGAAAATCAGCCGTTTTTGCTCTAACATTAAATGCCTCCAAATGGTATTTAATTAACTTCCCGGGGTGAAGAAACCCTTTTTGAGAACTCAGAGTGAGTAAATTGGCCATTTTCATGCACTTTTAACCATTCCATAAATCTTGTGTTTTGGGCCCCTGGAAGCATGAAAATCACTTTAAACATGCTAATTTTAGCTCTAACACTGATGATCCACCTACAAATGTGAACTGACGTTCAAAAATAAAACATTTGAAAACGGACCATTTTCCACATTTCTGAAGCATGACGTAATGGGGGGGTGTTATCTCTTTTGTCGAAAATCAGCCGTTTTTGCTCTAACATTAAATGCCTCCAAATGGTATTTAATTAACTTCCCGGGGTGAAGAAACCCTTTTTGAGAACTCAGAGTGAGTAAATTGGCCATTTTCATGCACTTTTAACCATTCCATAAATCTTGTGTTTTGGGCCCCTGGAAGCATGAAAATCACTTTAAACATGCTAATTTTAGCTCTAACACTGATGATCCACCTACAAATGTGAACTGACGTTCAAAAATAAAACATTTGAAAACGGACCATTTTCCACATTTCTGAAGCATGACGTAATGGGGGGGTGTTATCTCTTTTGTCGAAAATCAGCCGTTTTTGCTCGAACATTAAATGCCTCCAAATGGTATTTATTTCACTTCCCGAGCCCCTGGAAGCATGAAAATCACTTTAAACATGCTAATTTTAGCTCTAACACTGATGATCCACCTACAAATGTGAACTGACGTTCAAAAATAAAACATTTGAAAACGGACCATTTTCCACATTTCTGAAGCATGACGTAATGGGGGGGTGTTATCTCTTTTGTCGAAAATCAGCCGTTTTTGCTCGAACATTAAATGCCTCCAAATGGTATTTAATTAACTTCCCGAGCCCCTGGAAGCATGAAAATCACTTTAAACATGCTAATTTTAGCTCTAACACTGATGATCCACCTACAAATGTGAACTGACATTCAAAAATAAAACATTTGAAAACGGACCATTTTCCACATTTCTGAAGCATGACGTAATGGGGGGGTGTTATCTCTTTTGTCGAAAATCAGCCGTTTTTGCTCGAACATTAAATGCCTTCAAATGGTATTTAATTAACTTCCCGAGCCCCTGGAAGCATGAAAATCACTTTAAACATGCTAATTTTAGCTCTAACACTGATGATCCACCTACAAATGTGAACTGACGTTCAAAAATAAAACATTTGAAAACGGACCATTTTCCACATTTCTGAAGCATGACGTAATGGGGGGGTGTTATCTCTTTTGTGGAAATCAGCCTTTTTTGCTCGAAGATTAAATGCCTCCAAATGGTATTTAATTAACTTCCCGGGGTGAAGAAACCCTTTTTGAGAACTCAGAGTGAGTAAATTGGCCATTTTCATGCACTTTTAACCATTCCATAAATCTTGTGTTTTGGGCCCCTGGAAGCATGAAAATCACTTTAAACATGCTAATTTTAGCTCTAACACTGATGATCCACCTACAAATGTGAACTGACGTTCAAAAAGAAAACATTTGAAAACGGACCATTTTCCACATTTCTGAAGCATGACGTAATGGGGGGGTGTTATCTCTTTTGTCGAAAATCAGCCGTTTTTGCTCTAACATTAAATGCCTCCAAATGGTATTTAATTAACTTCCCGGGGTGAAGAAACCCTTTTTGAGAACTCAGAGTGAGTAAATTGGCCATTTTCATGCACTTTTAACCATTCCATAAATCTTGTGTTTTGGGCCCCTGGAAGCATGAAAATCACTTTAAACATGCTAATTTTAGCTCTAACACTGATGATCCACCTACAAATGTGAACTGACGTTCAAAAATAAAACATTTGAAAACGGACCATTTTCCACATTTCTGAAGCATGACGTAATGGGGGGGTGTTATCTCTTTTGTCGAAAATCAGCCGTTTTTGCTCTAACATTAAATGCCTCCAAATGGTATTTAATTAACTTCCCGGGGTGAAGAAACCCTTTTTGAGAACTCAGAGTGAGTAAATTGGCCATTTTCATGCACTTTTAACCATTCCATAAATCTTGTGTTTTGGGCCCCTGGAAGCATGAAAATCACTTTAAACATGCTAATTTTAGCTCTAACACTGATGATCCACCTACAAATGTGAACTGACGTTCAAAAATAAAACATTTGAAAACGGACCATTTTCCACATTTCTGAAGCATGACGTAATGGGGGGGTGTTATCTCTTTTGTCGAAAATCAGCCGTTTTTGCTCGAACATTAAATGCCTCCAAATGGTATTTATTTCACTTCCTCAGCCCCTGGAAGCATGAAAATCACTTTAAACATGCTAATTTTAGCTCTAACACTGATGATCCACCTACAAATGTGAACTGACGTTCAAAAATAAAACATTTGAAAACGGACCATTTTCCACATTTCTGAAGCATGACGTAATGGGGGGGTGTTATCTCTTTTGTCGAAAATCAGCCGTTTTTGCTCGAACATTAAATGCCTCCAAATGGTATTTATTTCACTTCCCGAGCCCCTGGAAGCATGAAAATCACTTTAAACATGCTAATTTTAGCTCTAACACTGATATGGCTGAGATACCCGCCACCCCCTCTCAACACAATCCCCAAAAGGAGGGAAACCGGAAACAGTTCTTGAAGTTTTTGGAAGAGGGAGGGAGTGACCCTCCCCGGCCGTATTTATTAAAACAAAAAATTAAACGTTAAACAGTTCATATTAATGTACAATTTCATAACCACATTGCGATGTTTGGCTAACCTTAACAGATTCTCTAATACAGAGGTTCTCCTAGCCGAACTACCAACCTGCAAAACATTTTCTTGAAATAATGAAATTGTACATCCTAACGTTTAAGGGCCAACGGCAAGGTCGTAACCGGTGTCAAGATCCCTAACCAGAAATACCCCCCCCACTTGGGAGGGGCGACAGCACTGAGGCGTACCCCACGTGCAACTACCAATTTCCCTTTGACTTGTCGGGGGCCCCAATAAACTCGACGCCACTTAAAGGTCGTTCGAGGACTCGTGTGAGTATCTAGAAGGTAGCGTAGACCTCCCCCCAAACCCCACACAACTTACCACATCTGCCGTCGCAGACGTCACTGGCCCCGGGAAATTCCCCAAGAGGGGGCTGTAACCCCTCCTACACAGGAAGGGGCCTTGACCGCCTTTCCTTTCCTTCCGGCGGCCTCTCCTTAGACAGGACCGCCTCCCCGTTGAGGGGCCAATGGCCACCTCTCCCGAGCGCTCCCATCCGTGTTGGGTGACGCCCACTCATAGGGATCTTCCAATTACTGCTCACCGATCATGACCTTACCGCCTACCAAATAAATACGACAATGCTACCTAAACCAACAATCCATTGGCCACTAAGACCCGAATAAGCATGCTTATAACGGACACAAAACAGAATATCTTTAATCACAGAACATACAAAATTCGTCCAACTTTATTACACACTCAATATCAACATGATAATACCAACGGACAAAAACAGAATATCTTTAATCACAGAACATACATAGAAACGGCCAACTTTATTACACACTCAATATCAACATGATAATACCACCACCTGTAAACGAAAAATTAGAATTATCGAACATCTTAAAACAACTAGCTGTCCTCAGGGGCTGGTGGGTGGGTCAAAATTGGCTCTTCGTTCCGTCTCGAGCTCACGTGCAGCGAGGAGGTGCAGCTTCAGAGCACAGGAACAAGAGGATGTCTTCCGGTCTTGCGTCCCTTTTTATCCGTCTTCAGGGCAGGCGTAAACCCGCCCCTGCCTGCCCCGGGGGCGTGGCCAGCTGCGTCAGTGTCTAGGCCAGCCCACTCCAGGGCGGGAAAGAGCGCGCCCCGGCTACGCCGCTTCGGGCATACCAGCCGAGACGCGCCTCCCGCCCAAAATGGCTTCCCGGGGGGATCGAGGTACTCTGCCATAAGTTCGGGGGGACCGAGTGGTCGCCCCTTTCCATATGGCTGAGATACCCGCCACCCCCTCTCAACACAATCCCCAAAAGGAGGGAAACCGGAAACAGTTCTTGAAGTTTTTGGAAGAGGGAGGGAGTGACCCTCCCCGGCCGTATTTATTAAAACAAAAAATTAAACGTTAAACAGTTCATATTAATGTACAATTTCATAACCACATTGCGATGTTTGGCTAACCTTAACAGATTCTCTAATACAGAGGTTCTCCTAGCCGAACTACCAACCTGCAAAACATTTTCTTGAAATAATGAAATTGTACATCCTAACGTTTAAGGGCCAACGGCAAGGTCGTAACCGGTGTCAAGATCCCTAACCAGAAATACCCCCCCCCACTTGGGAGGGGCGACAGCACTGAGGCGTACCCCACGTGCAACTACCAATTTCCCTTTGACTTGTCGGGGGCCCCAATAAACTCGACGCCACTTAAAGGTCGTTCGAGGACTCGTGTGAGTATCTAGAAGGTAGCGTAGACCTCCCCCCAAACCCCACACAACTTACCACATCTGCCGTCGCAGACGTCACTGGCCCCGGGAAATTCCCCAAGAGGGGGCTGTAACCCCTCCTACACAGGAAGGGGCCTTGACCGCCTTTCCTTTCCTTCCGGCGGCCTCTCCTTAGACAGGACCGCCTCCCCGTTGAGGGGCCAATGGCCACCTCTCCCGAGCGCTCCCATCCGTGTTGGGTGACGCCCACTCATAGGGATCTTCCAATTACTGCTCACCGATCATGACCTTACCGCCACAGGTCCGGATAGTTGACCGGCTATCCGGACCCCCCACAAAGCTCCTACCTAAAGGTCATGCTTCAACGTTTTTAACCATGCTAAGAAGTCTCCTATGAGTAACTCATTCCCCACCCGGGACAAATGCACACCATCCCCCGAATACATACTGTCATCATTAATACATCCATGCGAAATAGAATGCAATGTCCCGGAACGGAACAACCTACCCACTTTGTTATTAAGCTTCCTAACAGAGTGATTCAAAGCAGGAATAGAAATAGCCCCCCGCCACACCTTTCGTGGGATCATATGGGACCACGCAATTGTGCACCCCGGAACTCTCCTCGCCAACCAACTTACAGTGGAAAGCATTGCCTCGAGGAGAAGTCATCTACCGGTGGTGACCAAATCATTGCCCCCTAGATGCACTATGACTATAGACGGCGGTGACCTCGTCCGCCCTAACAAATCTTCAAAATATGCTTGAAACTGGTCAATACAGAGACCGCCTCTTCCGTAGAAGGAGACCCTGTACCCGTATTCCCCAGCTACGTGAATCATGTCACCTGCTTTGAATACGTCCGCGGCACGCCTCACGTATGAGTGGCCCACGACCCACACCTCCTTTTTCACAGCCGGTGATGTCTGACCGCTGGCCCGGTGTTAGGTCGACTGCAAAGTCCGCCCCGCCTCGTAGGCTTGCGCAACTGAAAACCAAACAAAAACAAGAGGCGTGAGTACATCATTACAGCTTTACAACATGTGTAACCGCACATACCTCTTATAACAATTGGAGGACCAACGCCCCACTCGTTTCACTTGTTCAACATTAAGACCCCTGGCTGTAGCTTCTGTAGCAGCCCCTATCCGAAAGGAATGGGTCCCAAACTCGCCCGGGTTCAAGCCCGCAGCGGCAATTGACATCGCAAGCACCCGCTGAAACTGAAACCTCGTCAGTGGGGTGGCGTCCGCGTGTCTCAACAAGGTCCCCCCCCATACTGCCACCCTTCGTGCTAGGTAATCTTCTAAACACTTTACCGGGCATATGGAGGACCCGGGAATCCTGCGTATGATTATGCAGTCACCCATCCCATCTTGATCGGTCTTGGACTTGACAAAGGAGACCGTCATTGCCTCTCCTCTGATCTGAACGTGTTCTTGGCACAAACCCCCCGCCACATCCTGTTTGTTCCTTGCCACCAGTTCGCTTACTCGCATCGCCCCGTGAAATGCTAGCGTAAAAGCGGCTCGGAACAACACCGCCTCAAACGGAGATGAACATGTGGCAGGGAGTGTAGCCAGCAACTGGGCCAACCTATCCAAACCTATCGGGCGCCTCTCATCTACTCTGCGACCCTCAAGGCGTTGCCACCCACGCAGCGCTTTCTGTACAACGAAAGACGCTGTCGGGTCCTGGATACTATGAGCCCTGGCAACAAAGGAAATAGCAGCACGATGCCTCTGAGCCGTAGCCACAGATTTCCCAACCCTACGTAAGGACATCAGGAAATTCACCACCCCTTCCTCATGGCCCCAAAGCTTCTCTCTATCAGTCCCCAAGAAGGCTAAATAGGACCTAAACGCCCCTTCATATGCCTTCCTCGTCCGTGGTGCTAGACTCTCTCCCACGAGGTGACGAAGTTCGGGGCACCGAGAGACCAGAGAGCTTCGGGGAAGGGTGCCGGCTCTGGGTCCGCTGAGGGAAGGAAGCCCGAGAAAGCCTGCATATGAAAACGAGACAGTGCATCAGCCGCCTGATTCTGTACCCCTGGGACATGTTTTGCTCTGAACAGCACATTCAGTTGCATGCACAACAAAACAATCTCTTTGAGTAGTCTTAAAATCAGCTTACATCGTGCTGCCTGACTATTGATGCACTCAACCACAGTCATATTGTCGGACCAAAATATCACAGAGTGATCCTTGAACCCTTCTGGCCAGGTTCTCAAGGCCACAAAAATGGGAAAAAGTTCCAAGAAAGCAATATTACTTGTCAGACCATTGTCGTGCCACCACGTCGGCCACCTTTGTGCTGACCATTTTGTGCCGAAGATGGCACCAAAACCTATGCTACCTGCAGAATCTGTCCATAGCCCCAGCTCTTCAGAGGATACAGCTGGTTTGTTCCATATGACTCGACCATTAAAGTCCGCCAGAAATGCTAACCAAATACGCACGTCCTGGCGGACCTCAGCCGATAGTCTCGTGCGGTGGTGGCCCTCCTTTAGGCCGACCATAGCTTGTGCAATTGAACGAGAAAAGGGGCGGGCCATTGGTACAACTCTCAGGGCAAAATTCAACTGTCCCACCAACTGCTGTAACTGATGCAGCGTAATTTTTGACCCATTTAGACAATCTTGCAGGGTTGCCCTGAACTTTAACACTTTGTCAGCTGGCAAACGAAAACAACCTTCTCTGGAGTCTAACTCGATCCCCAGAAACTCGAGGCGAGTCACAGGACCCACCGTCTTACCTGGTGCCAATGGCACACCAAACTGTTTCATTAATAAACAAAATTCGGCCAAGGCCCGGCCACATTCAAGATCCCCGGCTGCCCCAAGGAACAGAAAATCATCCAGGTAATGCATTACATGTTGGAAACCCGTCTTCTTTGTGAAGACCCATTGCAGAAAACTACTGAATTTCTCAAAATAGGCACAAGATATAGAGCACCCCATCGGCATACACTTATCCATGTAAAAACAACCCTGAAAATTAAATCCTAGGAGACGCTGATCGTCCGGGTGTACCGGGAGCAACCGGAACGCTGACTCGATATCTGACTTCGCCATCAGCGCCCCGGGCCCCAGGCGATTCAAAATGGCTACGGCCTCATCGAAGGATGCGTACCGCACCGAACACACTTCTGGGTCTATTGCATCGTTCACAGAAAGACCACGTGGAGCTGACAAATTATGAATCAATCGAAACTCACCCGGGTCCTTCTTGGGGACCACCCCTAAAGGGGAACAAACAAAATACTGTACCGGGGGTGCAGTAAACGGGCCGGCGACACGACCTCGGATAACCTCTTTCCGGATCTTCTCCTGTACTACAGTCGTATGCTGCAGGACGGAAAGTTGATTTTTGCATATCCCGACACCCTGAAAGTCCCCCACCGGAATGCGGAAACCATATGAAAAACCGTTTCGCAGCAATCCAGCAGAAGTACGATCTGGGTATTCACTGAGCCAGGGAATCATCGCCAAGGTATCAATCGGGGTTGGTAAAGGCGCCCCTCGGACTATGTTAGACCTGTTTGGCGCCTCCCCTACCCCCATTCTCACCCGTTCTGGCTCTGCACGAGGACTCAGGATGGGACGAACCGCAACCACTACATTCGTGCTTGAATTTACACGATCCCTGTGGCCTAGTACATTTACCTTTGTTGAAATTGAAGCAGAAACCCTTTTTCCCTGCATTACTGGCAGATCTCGAGTAATCGTCGGTACTCGTACCTGACCGAAAGGGCGTCCCCGCATATTGGCGGGAGGACTCGCCAACATTGCTCCCCACCAACGGCATTTTCAACATCCCTGACTCTTTCATTTTATCCCATGTCAAAGAATCATAACAGTCCCAGGTTAAACTTTTGTTATGCTCCTTCGCCTTCCTAAAGAGATTATCATAACAGAACCAATGGTTACCCTGGTGAGACGTCGAGTACCCCATAATTCGTGACTGATAGATTGGTAACTCAGAAAGCAATTCAGGCCTACGTTCCCCTAAGATTGACGTAAAAATCCCCCAAGCATTGCCCCAATTGCCAATATTCTCATTTACTTTAAAGGCGGCCATTTTTGCGCGCCAAACACTCAGATGCATCAGATCCTTCTGACCTTTAACATGCTCCACCTCATAATGGTCGACAAGCAAGGAGAAAATGTTCACATATTCCCCTGCCCAAATCTTTTCCTTAATTGCCAAAGGAACATGTTGCCCCAACTTTTCTCTACGAGAGGGTGCTGACTCGTCCCTCGCGATCGGCAATGGCCGCTTACCTGCACCGGACGTTGCTTCTGTGGTCGCAACCGGGGCCTGCGGCTTGTCTATCACTGCCGCCGGCGCGGGCACCTTGGCTGCATCTCGCTTCTCGCGCAACTGTTTCATCAGCGCTTGTGCCTCGGCAGCCGTGGCGCCCTCGCTACTGTCGCCCAACCACGCGGCTAGCTGTGCCGCCAGCTCGGGGGGCATATCCTCAGTGGATGTCGGGGTGACCACGACGGGAATCGGATTCCCCTCCACCGGTACCGGGGTTGGCGCCTCGAGCGGGGTACAGGGAACAGGGACGTCTCCCCCGGCTGGTCCCCTTCTAGGCCTCTTGGCTCTCCCTCCAGGGGTTGCTCCAGCCGATGGACGCCCCGATCCCCCCTCCCCATCTCGCTTCGCCACCTGCTTTCTCAGTTCGGACATCTCCTTCATGAGGACCCGAACCATCTGATCCGTCGTCATTCTCTTCGCGCCTTTTTTGGGCATTTTCCGACCAAGTATCTAGAAAACAAAAAGAAAGATTAAAACGCTCAAAATTGGCTCTTCGTTCCGTCTCGAGCTCACGTGCAGCGAGGAGGTGCAGCTTCAGAGCACAGGAACAAGAGGATGTCTTCCGGTCTTGCGTCCCTTTTTATCCGTCTTCAGGGCGGGCGTAAACCCGCCCCTGCCTGCCCCGGGGGCGTGGCCAGCTGCGTCAGTGTCTAGGCCAGCCCACTCCAGGGCGGGAAAGAGCGCGCCCCGGCTACGCCGCTTCGGGCATACCAGCCGAGACGCGCCTCCCGCCCAAAATGGCTTCCCGGGGGGATCGAGGTACTCTGCCATAAGTTCGGGGGGACCGAGTGGTCGCCCCTTTCCATGATCCACCTACAAATGTGAACTGACGTTCAAAAATAAAACATTTGAAAACGGACCATTTTCCACATTTCTAAAGCATGACGTAATGGGGGGGTGTTAGCTCTTTCGTCGAAAATCAGCCGTTTTTGCTCGAACATTAAAATCCTCCAAATGGTATTTAATTAACTTCCCGGGGTGAAGAAACCCTTTTTGAGAACTCAGAGTGAGTAAATTGGCCATTTTCATGCACTTTTAACCATTCCATAAATCTTGTGTTTTGGGCCCCTGGAAGCATGAAAATCACTTTAAACATGCTAATTTTAGCTATAACACTGATGATCCACCTACAAATGTGAACTGACGTTCAAAAATAAAACATTTGAAAACGGACCATTTTCCACATTTCTGAAGCATGACGTAATGGGGGGGTGTTATCTCTTTTGTGGAAAATCAGCCGTTTTTGCTCGAACATTAAATGCCTCCAAATGGTATTTAATTAACTTCCCGAGCCCCTGGAAGCATGAAAATCACTTTAAACATGCTAATTTTAGCTCTAACACTGATGATCCACCTACAAATGTGAACTGACGTTCAAAAATAAAACATTTGAAAACGGACCATTTTCCACATTTCTGAAGCATGACGTAATGGGGGGGTGTTATCTCTTTTGTCGAAAATCAGCCGTTTTTGCTCGAACATTAAATGCCTCCAAATGGTATTTAATTAACTTCCTGGGGTGAAGAAACCCTTTTTGAGAACTCAGAGTGAGTAAATTGGCCATTTTCATGCACTTTTAACCATTCCATAAATCTTGTGTTTTGGGCCCCTGGAAGCATGAAAATCACTTTAAACATGCTAATTTTAGCTCTAAAACTCATGATCCACCTACAAATGTGAACTGACGTTCAAAAATAAAACATTTGAAAACGGACCATTTTCCACATTTCTGAAGCATGACGTAATGGGGGGGTGTTATCTCTTTTGTCGAAAATCAGCCGTTTTTGCTCGAACATTAAATGCCTCCAAATGGTATTTAATTAACTTCCCGGGGTGAAGAAACCCTTTTTGAGAACTCAGAGTGAGTAAATTGGCCATTTTCATGCACTTTTAACCATTCCATAAATCTTGTGTTTTGGGCCCCTGAAAGCATGAAAATCACTTTAAACATGCTAATTTTAGCTCTAACACTGATGATCCACCTACAAATGTGAACTGACGTTCAAAAATAAAACATTTGAAAACGGACCATTTTCCACATTTCTGAAGCATGACGTAATGGGGGGGTGTTATCTCTTTTGTCGAAAATCAGCCGTTTTTGCTCGAACATTAAATGCCTCCAAATGGTATTTAATTAACTTCCCGAGCCCCTGGAAGCATGAAAATCACTTTAAACATGCTAATTTTAGCTCTAACACTGATGATCCACCTACAAATGTGAACTGACGTTCAAAAATAAAACATTTCAAAACGGACCATTTTCCACATTTCTGAAGCATGACGTAATGGGGGGGTGTTATCTCTTTTGTGGAAAATCAGCCGTTTTTGCTCGAACATTAAATGCCTCCAAATGGTATTTAATTAACTTCCCGAGCCCCTGGAAGCATGAAAATCACTTTAAACATGCTAATTTTAGCTCTAACACTGATGATCCACCTACAAATGTGAACTGACGTTCAAAAATAAAACATTTGGAAACGGACCATTTTCCACATTTCTGAAGCATGACGTAATTGGGGGGTGTTATCTCTTTTGTGGAAAATCAGCCTTTTTTGCTCGAAGATTAAATGCCTCCAAATGGTATTTAATTAACTTCCCGGGGTGAAGAAACCCTTTTTGAGAACTCAGAGTGAGTAAATTGGCCATTTTCATGCACTTTTAACCATTCCATAAATCTTGTGTTTTGGGCCCCTGGAAGCATGAAAATCACTTTAAACATGCTAATTTTAGCTCTAACACTGATGATCCACCTACAAATGTGAACTGACGTTCAAAAATAAAACATTTGAAAACGGACCATTTTCCACATTTCTGAAGCATGACGTAATGGGGGGGTGTTATCTCTTTTGTCGAAAATCAGCCGTTTTTGCTCGAACATTAAATGCCTCCAAATGGTATTTATTTCACTTCCCGAGCCCCTGGATGCATGAAAATCACTTCAAAAATGCTAATTTTAGCTCTAACACTGATGATCCACCTACAAATGTGAACTGACGTTCAAAAATAAAACATTTGAAAACGGACCATTTTCCACATTTCTGAAGCATGACGTAATGGGGGGGTGTTATCTCTTTTGTCGAAAATCAGCCGTTTTTGCTCGAACATTAAATGCCTCCAAATGGTATTTATTTCACTTCCCGAGCCCCTGGAAGCATGAAAATCACTTTAAACATGCTAATTTTAGCTCTAACACTGATGATCCACCTACAAATGTGAACTGACGTTCAAAAATAAAACATTTGAAAACGGACCATTTTCCACATTTCTGAAGCATGACGTAATGGGGGGGTGTTATCTCTTTTGTCGAAAATCAGCCGTTTTTGCTCGAACATTAAATGCCTCCAAATGGTATTTAATTAACTTCCCGAGCCCCTGGAAGCATGAAAATCACTTTAAACATGCTAATTTTAGCTCTAACACTGATGATCCACCTACAAATGTGAACTGACGTTCAGAAATAAAACATTTGAAAACGGACCATTTTCCACATTTCTGAAGCATGACGTAATGGGGGGGTGTTATCTCTTTTGTCGAAAATCAGCCGTTTTTGCTCGAACATTAAATGCCTCCAAATGGTATTTAATTAACTTCCCGAGCCCCTGGAAGCATGAAAATCACTTTAAACATGCTGATTTTAGCTCTAACACTGATGATCCACCTACAAATGTGAACTGACGTTCAAAAATAAAACATTTGAAAACGGACCATTTTCCACATTTCTAAAGCATGACGTAATGGGGGGGTGTTAGCTCTTTCGTCGAAAATCAGCCGTTTTTGCTCGAACATTAAAATCCTCCAAATGGTATTTAATTAACTTCCCGGGGTGAAGAAACCCTTTTTGAGAACTCAGAGTGAGTAAATTGGCCATTTTCATGCACTTTTAACCATTCCATAAATCTTGTGTTTTGGGCCCCTGGAAGCATGAAAATCACTTTAAACATGCTAATTTTAGCTATAACACTGATGATCCACCTACAAATGTGAACTGACGTTCAAAAATAAAACATTTGAAAACGGACCATTTTCCACATTTCTGAAGCATGACGTAATGGGGGGGTGTTATCTCTTTTGTGGAAAATCAGCCGTTTTTGCTCGAACATTAAATGCCTCCAAATGGTATTTAATTAACTTCCCGAGCCCCTGGAAGCATGAAAATCACTTTAAACATGCTAATTTTAGCTCTAACACTGATGATCCACCTACAAATGTGAACTGACGTTCAAAAATAAAACATTTGAAAACGGACCATTTTCCACATTTCTGAAGCATGACGTAATGGGGGGGTGTTATCTCTTTTGTCGAAAATCAGCCGTTTTTGCTCGAACATTAAATGCCTCCAAATGGTATTTAATTAACTTCCCGAGCCCCTGGAAGCATGAAAATCACTTTAAACATGCTAATTTTAGCTCTAACACTGATGATCCACCTACAAATGTGAACTGACGTTCAAAAATAAAACATTTGAAAACAGACCATTTTCCACATTTCTGAAGCATGACGTAATGGGGGGGTGTTATCTCTTTTGTCGAAAATCAGCCGTTTTTGCTCGAACATTAAATGCCTCCAAATGGTATTTAATTAACTTCCCGGGGTGAAGAAACCCTTTTTGAGAACTCAGAGTGAGTAAATTGGCCATTTTCATGCACTTTTAACCATTCCATAAATCTTGTGTTTTGGGCCCCTGGAAGCATGAAAATCACTTTAAACATGCTAATTTTAGCTCTAACACTGATGATCCACCTACAAATGTGAACTGACGTTCAAAAATAAAACATTTGAAAACAGACCATTTTCCACATTTCTGAAGCATGACGTAATGGGGGGGTGTTATCTCTTTTGTCGAAAATCAGCCGTTTTTGCTCGAACATTAAATGCCTCCAAATGGTATTTATTTCACTTCCCGAGCCCCTGGATGCATGAAAATCACTTCAAAAATGCTAATTTTAGCTCTAACACTGATGATCCACCTACAAATGTGAACTGACGTTCAAAAATAAAACATTTGAAAACGGACCATTTTCCACATTTCTGAAGCATGACGTAATGGGGGGGTGTTATCTCTTTTGTCGAAAATCAGCCGTTTTTGCTCGAACATTAAATGCCTCCAAATGGTATTTAATTAACTTCCCGAGCCCCTGGAAGCATGAAAATCACTTTAAACATGCTAATTTTAGCTCTAACACTGATGATCCACCTACAAATGTGAACTGACGTTCAAAAATAAAACATTTGAAAACGGACCATTTTCCACATTTCTAAAGCATGACGTAATGGGGGGGTGTTAGCTCTTTCGTCGAAAATCAGCCGTTTTTGCTCGAACATTAAAATCCTCCAAATGGTATTTAATTAACTTCCCGGGGTGAAGAAACCCTTTTTGAGAACTCAGAGTGAGTAAATTGGCCATTTTCATGCACTTTTAACCATTCCATAAATCTTGTGTTTTGGGCCCCTGGAAGCATGAAAATCACTTTAAACATGCTAATTTTAGCTATAACACTGATGATCCACCTACAAATGTGAACTGACGTTCAAAAATAAAACATTTGAAAACGGACCATTTTCCACATTTCTGAAGCATGACGTAATGGGAAGGTGTTATCTCTTTTGTCGAAAATCAGCCGTTTTTGCTCGAACATTAAATGCCTCCAAATGGTATTTAATTAACTTCCCGAGCCCCTGGAAGCATGAAAATCACTTTAAACATGCTAATTTTAGCTCTAACACTGATGATCCACCTACAAATGTGAACTGACGTTCAAAAATAAAACATTTGAAAACGGACCATTTTCCACATTTCTGAAGCATGACGTAATGGGGGGGTGTTATCTCTTTTGTCGAAAATCAGCCGTTTTTGCTCGAACATTAAATGCCTCCAAATGGTATTTAATTAACTTCCTGGGGTGAAGAAACCCTTTTTGAGAACTCAGAGTGAGTAAATTGGCCATTTTCATGCACTTTTAACCATTCCATAAATCTTGTGTTTTGGGCCCCTGGAAGCATGAAAATCACTTTAAACATGCTAATTTTAGCTCTAACACTGATGATCCACCTACAAATGTGAACTGACGTTCAAAAATAAAACATTTGAAAACGGACCATTTTCCACATTTCTGAAGCATGACGTAATGGGGGGGTGTTATCACTTTTGTCGAAAATCAGCCGTTTTTGCTCGAACATTAAATGCCTCCAAATGGTATTTAATTAACTTCCCGGGGTGAAGAAACCCTTTTTGAGAACTCAGAGTGAGTAAATTGGCCATTTTCATGCACTTTTAACCATTCCATAAATCTTGTGTTTTGGGCCCCTGAAAGCATGAAAATCACTTTAAACATGCTAATTTTAGCTCTAATACTGATGATCCACCTACAAATGTGAACTGACGTTCAAAAATAAAACATTTGAAAACGGACCATTTTCCACATTTCTGAAGCATGACGTAATGGGGGGGTGTTATCTCTTTTGTCGAAAATCAGCCGTTTTTGCTCGAACATTAAATGCCTCCAAATGGTATTTAATTAACTTCCCGAGCCCCTGGAAGCATGAAAATCACTTTAAACATGCTAATTTTAGCTCTAACACTGATGATCCACCTACAAAAGTGAACTGACGTTCAAAAATAAAACATTTGAAAACGGACCATTTTCCACATTTCTGAAGCATGACGTAATGGGGGGGTGTTATCTCTTTTGTCGAAAATCAGCCGTTTTTGCTCGAACATTAAATGCCTCCAAATGGTATTTAATTAACTTCCCGAGCCCCTGGAAGCATGAAAATCACTTTAAACATGCTAATTTTAGCTCTAACACTGATGATCCACCTACAAATGTGAACTGACGTTCAAAAATAAAACATTTGAAAACGGACCATTTTCCACATTTCTGAAGCATGACGTAATGGGGGGTGTTATCTCTTTCGTCGAAAATCAGCCGTTTTTGCTCGAACATTAAAATCCTCCAAATGGTATTTAATTAACTTCCCGGGGTGAAGAAACACTTTTTGAGAACTCAGAGTGAGTAAATTGGCCATTTTCATGCACTTTTAACCATTCCATAAATCTTGTGTTTTGGGCCCCTGGAAGCATGAAAATCACTTTAAACGTGCTAATTTTAGCTCTAACACTGATGATCCACCTACAAATGTGAACTGACGTTCAAAAATAAAACATTTGAAAACGGACCATTTTCCACATTTCTGAAGCATGACGTAATGGGGGGGTGTTATCTCTTTTGTCGAAAATCAGCCGTTTTTGCTCGAACATTAAAATCCTCCAAATGGTATTTAATTAACTTCCCGGGGTGAAGAAACACTTTTTGAGAACTCAGAGTGAGTAAATTGGCCATTTTCATGCACTTTTAACCATTCCATAAATCTTGTGTTTTGGGCCCCTGGAAGCATGAAAATCACTTTAAACGTGCTAATTTTAGCTCTAACACTGATGATCCACCTACAAATGTGAACTGACGTTCAAAAATAAAACATTTGAAAACGGACCATTTTCCACATTTCTGAAGCATGACGTAATGGGGGGGTGTTATCTCTTTTGTCGAAAATCAGCCGTTTTTGCTCTAACATTAAATGCCTCCAAATGGTATTTAATTAACTTCCCGGGGTGAAGAAACCCTTTTTGAGAACTCAGAGTGAGTAAATTGGCCATTTTCATGCACTTTTAACCATTCCATAAATCTTGTGTTTTGGGCCCCTGGAAGCATGAAAATCACTTTAAACATGCTAATTTTAGCTCTAACACTGATGATCCACCTACAAATGTGAACTGACGTTCAAAAATAAAACATTTGAAAACTGACCATTTTCCACATTTCTGAAGCATGACGTAATGGGGGGGTGTTATCTCTTTTGTCGAAAATCAGCCGTTTTTGCTCTAACATTAAATGCCTCCAAATGGTATTTAATTAACTTCCCGGGGTGAAGAAACCCTTTTTGAGAACTCAGAGTGAGTAAATTGGCCATTTTCATGCACTTTTAACCATTCCATAAATCTTGTGTTTTGGGCCCCTGGAAGCATGAAAATCACTTTAAACATGCTAATTTTAGCTCTAACACTGATGATCCACCTACAAATGTGAACTGACGTTCAAAAATAAAACATTTGAAAACGGACCATTTTCCACATTTCTGAAGCATGACGTAATGGGGGGGTGTTATCTCTTTTGTCGAAAATCAGCCGTTTTTGCTCGAACATTAAATGCCTCCAAATGGTATTTATTTCACTTCCCGAGCCCCTGGAAGCATGAAAATCACTTTAAACATGCTAATTTGAGCTCTAACACTGATGATCCACCTACAAATGTGAACTGACGTTCAAAAATAAAACATTTGAAAACGGACCATTTTCCACATTTCTGAAGCATGACGTAATGGGGGGGTGTTATCTCTTTTGTCGAAAATCATCCGTTTTTGCTCGAACATTAAATGCCTCCAAATGGTATTTAATTAACTTCCCGAGCCCCTGGAAGCATGTAAATCACTTTAAACATGCTAATTTTAGCTCTAACACTGATGATCCACCTACAAATGTGAACTGACGTTCAAAAATAAAACATTTGAAAACGGACCATTTTCCACATTTCTGAAGCATGACGTAATGGGGGGGTGTTATCTCTTTTGTCGAAAATCAGCCGTTTTTGCTCGAACATTAAATGCCTCCAAATGGTATTTAATTAACTTCCCGGGGTGAAGAAACCCTTTTTGAGAACTCAGAGTGATTAAATTGGTCATTTTCATGCACTTTTAACCATTCCATAAATCTTGTGTTTTGGGCCCCTGGAAGCATGAAAATCACTTTAAACATGCTAATTTTAGCTCTAACACTGATGATCCACCTACAAATGTGAACTGACGTTCAAAAATAAAACATTTGAAAACGGACCATTTTCCACATTTCTGAAGCATGACGTAATGGGGGGGTGTTATCTCTTTTGTCGAAAATCAGCCGTTTTTGCTCGAACATTAAATGCCTCCAAATAGTATTTATTTCACTTCCCGGGCCCCTGGATGCATGAAAATCACTTCAAAAATGCTAATTTTAGCTCTAACACTGATGATTCACCTACAAATGTGAACTGACGTTCAAAAATAAAACATTTGAAAACGGACCATTTTCCACATTTCTGAAGCATGACGTAATGGGGGGGTGTTATCTCTTTTGTCGAAAATCAGCCGTTTTTGCTCGAACATTAAATGCCTCCAAATGGTATTTATTTCACTTCCCGAGCCCCTGGAAGCATGAAAATCACTTTAAACATGCTAATTTTAGCTCTAACACTGATGATCCACCTACAAATGTGAACTGACGTTCAAAAATAAAACATTTGAAAACGGACCATTTTCCACATTTCTGAAGCATGACGTAATGGGGGGGTGTTATCTCTTTTGTCGAAAATCAGCCGTTTTTGCTCGAACTTTAAATGCCTCCAAATGGTATTTAATTAACTTCCCGGGGTGAAGAAACCCTTTTTGAGAACTCAGAGTGAGTAAATTGGCCATTTTCATGCACTTTTAACCATTCCATAAATCTTGTGTTTTGGGCCCCTGGAAGCATGAAAATCACTTTAACCCCTTCCATGCTGGGCCGATTTTCCTCGTGTGCTAGGCTTTTAAAGAATCAATGGCTTTATGACGGCCCCCAGCCGTCATCAGCACACGAGCACCGTAATGCATGACGGATGGGGGCCGTCATCAGCATGGAAGGGGTTAAACATGCTAATTTTAGCTATAACACTGATGATCCACCTACAAATGTGAACTGACGTTCAAAAATAAAACATTTGAAAACGGACCATTTTCCACATTTCTGAAGCATGACGTAATGGGGGGGTGTTATCTCTTTTGTGGAAAATCAGCCGTTTTTGCTCGAACATTAAATGCCTCCAAATGGCATTTAATTAACTTCCCGAGCCCCTGGAAGCATGAAAATCACTTTAAACATGCTAATTTTAGCTCTAACACTGATGATCCACCTACAAATGTGAACTGACGTTCAAAAATAAAACATTTGAAAACGGACCATTTTCCACATTTCTGAAGCATGACGTAATGGGGGGGTGTTATCTCTTTTGTCGAAAATCAGCCGTTTTTGCTCGAACATTAAATGCCTCCAAATGGTATTTAATTAACTTCCCGGGGTGAAGAAACCCTTTTTGAGAACTCAGAGTGAGTAAATTGGCCATTTTCATGCACTTTTAACCATTCCATAAATCTTGTGTTTTGGGCCCCTGAAAGCATGAAAATCACTTTAAACATGCTAATTTTAGCTCTAACACTGATGATCCACCTACAAATGTGAACTGACGTTCAAAAATAAAACATTTGAAAACGGACCATTTTCCACATTTCTGAAGCATGACGTAATGGGGGGTGTTATCTCGTTTGTCGAAAATCAGCCGTTTTTGCTCGAACATTAAATGCCTCCAAATGGTATTTAATTAACTTCCCGAGCCCCTGGAAGCATGAAAATCACTTTAAACATGCTAATTTTAGCTCTAACACTGATGATCCACCTACAAATGTGAACTGACATTCAAAAATAAAACATTTGAAAACGGACCATTTTCCACATTTCTGAAGCATGACGTAATGGGGGGGTGTTATCTCTTTTGTCGAAAATCAGCCGTTTTTGCTCGAACATTAAATGCCTCCAAATGGTATTTAATTAACTTCCCGAGCCCCTGGAAGCATGAAAATCACTTTAAACATGCTAATTTTAGCTCTAACACTGATGATCCACCTACAAATGTGAACTGACGTTCAAAAATAAAACATTTGAAAACGGACCATTTTCCACATTTCTGAAGCATGACGTAATGGGGGGGTGTTATCTCTTTTGTGGAAAATCAGCCTTTTTTGCTCGAAGATTAAATGCCTCCAAATGGTATTTAATTAACTTCCCGGGGTGAAGAAACCCTTTTTGAGAACTCAGAGTGAGTAAATTGGCCATTTTCATGCACTTTTAACCATTCCATAAATCTTGTGTTTTGGGCCCCTGGAAGCATGAAAATCACTTTAAACATGCTAATTTTAGCTCTAAACACTGATGATCCACCTACAAATGTGAACTGACGTTCAAAAATAAAACATTTGAAAACGGACCATTTTCCACATTTCTGAAGCATGACGTAATGGGGGGGTGTTATCTCTTTTGTCGAAAATCAGCCGTTTTTGCTCTAACATTAAATGCCTCCAAATGGTATTTAATTAACTTCCCGGGGTGAAGAAACCCTTTTTGAGAACTCAGAGTGAGTAAATTGGCCATTTTCATGCACTTTTAACCATTCCATAAATCTTGTGTTTTGGGCCTCTGGAAGCATGAAAATCACTTTAAACATGCTAATTTTAGCTCTAACACTGATGATCCACCTACAAATGTGAACTGACGTTCAAAAATAAAACATTTGAAAACGGACCATTTTCCACATTTCTGAAGCATGACGTAATGGGGGGTGTTATCTCTTTTGTCGAAAATCAGCCGTTTTTGCTCTAACATTAAATGCCTCCAAATGGTATTTAATTAACTTCCCGGGGTGAAGAAACCCTTTTTGAGAACTCAGAGTGAGTAAATTGGCCATTTTCATGCACTTTTAACCATTCCATAAATCTTGTGTTTTGGGCCCCTGGAAGCATGAAAATCACTTTAAACATGCTAATTTTAGCTCTAACACTGATGATCCACCTACAAATGTGAACTGACGTTCAAAAATAAAACATTTGAAAACGGACCATTTTCCACATTTCTGAAGCATGACGTAATGGGGGGGTGTTATCTCTTTTGTCGAAAATCAGCCGTTTTTGCTCGAACATTAAATGCCTCCAAATGGTATTTATTTCACTTCCCGAGCCCCTGGAAGCATGAAAATCACTTTAAACATGCTAATTTTAGCTCTAACACTGATGATCCACCTACAAATGTGAACTGACGTTCAAAAATAAAACATTTGAAAACGGACCATTTTCCACATTTCTGAAGCATGACGTAATGGGGGGGTGTTATCTCTTTTGTCGAAAATCAGCCGTTTTTGCTCGAACATTAAATGTCTCCAAATGGTATTTATTTCACTTCCCGAGCCCCTGGAAGCATGAAAATCACTTTAAACATGCTAATTTTAGCTCTAACACTGATGATCCACCTACAAATGTGAACTGACGTTCAAAAATAAAACATTTGAAAACGGACCATTTTCCACATTTCTAAAGCATGACGTAATGGGGGGGTGTTAGCTCTTTCGTCGAAAATCAGCCGTTTTTGCTCGAACATTAAAATCCTCCAAATGGTATTTAATTAACTTCCCGGGGTGAAGAAACCCTTTTTGAGAACTCAGAGTGAGTAAATTGGCCATTTTCATGCACTTTTAACCATTCCATAAATCTTGTGTTTTGGGCCCCTGGAAGCATGAAAATCACTTTAAACATGCTAATTTTAGCTATAACACTGATGATCCACCTACAAATGTGAACTGACGTTCAAAAATAAAACATTTGAAAACGGACCATTTTCCACATTTCTGAAGCATGACGTAATGGGGGGGTGTTATCTCTTTTGTGGAAAATCAGCCGTTTTTGCTCGAACATTAAATGCCTCCAAATGGTATTTAATTAACTTCCCGAGCCCCTGGAAGCATGAAAATCACTTTAAACATGCTAATTTTAGCTCTAACACTGATGATCCACCTACAAATGTGAACTGACGTTCAAAAATAAAACATTTGAAAACGGACCATTTTCCACATTTCTGAAGCATGACGTAATGGGGGGGTGTTATCTCTTTTGTCGAAAATCAGCCGTTTTTGCTCGAACATTAAATGCCTCCAAATGGTATTTAATTAACTTCCTGGGGTGAAGAAACCCTTTTTACGAACTCAGAATGAGTAAATTGGCCATTTTCATGCACTTTTAACCATTCCATAAATCTTGTGTTTTGGGCCCCTGGAAGCATGAAAATCACTTTAAACATGCTAATTTTAGCTCTAACACTGATGATCCACCTACAAATGTGAACTGACGTTCAAAAATAAAACATTTGAAAACGGACCATTTTCCACATTTCTGAAGCATGACGTAATGGGGGGGTGTTATCTCTTTTGTCGAAAATCAGCCGTTTTTGCTCGAACATTAAATGCCTCCAAATGGTATTTAATTAACTTCCCGGGGTGAAGAAACCCTTTTTGAGAACTCAGAGTGAGTAAATTGGCCATTTTCATGCACTTTTAACCATTCCATAAATCTTGTGTTTTGGGCCCCTGAAAGCATGAAAATCACTTTAAACATGCTAATTTTAGCTCTAATACTGATGATCCACCTACAAATGTGAACTGACGTTCAAAAATAAAACATTTGAAAACGGACCATTTTCCACATTTCTGAAGCATGACGTAATGGGGGGGTGTTATCTCTTTTGTCGAAAATCAGCTGTTTTTGCTCGAACATTAAATGCCTCCAAATGGTATTTAATTAACTTCCCGAGCCCCTGGAAGCATGAAAATCACTTTAAACATGCTAATTTTAGCTCTAACACTGATGATCCACCTACAAATGTGAACTGACGTTCAAAAATAAAACATTTGAAAACGGACCATTTTCCACATTTCTGAAGCATGACGTAATGGGGGGGTGTTATCTCTTTTGTCGAAAATCAGCCGTTTTTGCTCGAACATTAAATGCCTCCAAATGGTATTTAATTAACTTCCCGAGCCCCTGGAAGCATGAAAATCACTTTAAACATGCTAATTTTAGCTCTAACACTGATGATCCACCTACAAATGTGAACTGACGTTCAAAAATAAAACATTTGAAAACGGACCATTTTCCACATTTCTGAAGCATGACGTAATGGGGGGGTGTTATCTCTTTTGTGGAAAATCAGCCTTTTTTGCTCGAAGATTAAATGCCTCCAAATGGTATTTAATTAACTTCCCGGGGTGAAGAAACCCTTTTTGAGAACTCAGAGTGAGTAAATTGGCCATTTTCATGCACTTTTAACCATTCCATAAATCTTGTGTTTTGGGCCCCTGGAAGCATGAAAATCACTTTAAACATGCTAATTTTAGCTCTAACACTGATGATCCACCTACAAATGTGAACTGACGTTCAAAAATAAAACATTTGAAAACGGACCATTTTCCACATTTCTGAAGCATGACGTAATGGGGGGGTGTTATCTCTTTTGTCGAAAATCAGCCGTTTTTGCTCGAACATTAAATGCCTCCAAATGGTATTTATTTCACTTCCCGAGCCCCTGGATGCATGAAAATCACTTCAAAAATGCTAATTTTAGCTCTAACACGGATGATCCACCTACAAATGTGAACTGACGTTCAAAAATAAAACATTTGAAAACGGACCATTTTCCACATTTCTGAAGCATGACGTAATGGGGGGGGTGTTATCTCTTTTGTCGAAAATCAGCCGTTTTTGCTCGAACATTAAATGCCTCCAAATGGTATTTATTTCACTTCCCGAGCCCCTGGAAGCATAAAAATCACTTTAAACATGCTAATTTTAGCTCTAACACTGATGATCCACCTACAAATGTGAACTGACGTTCAAAAATA